>NC_090266.1:262577973-262879443 GCF_040414725.1 Anabrus simplex | reverse complement strand
CCACTTTACTCCATGCATATTCATAGTGGGCACTGGGAATGAAAAATGAGCCTCCAGTTCCCTGATTTACAACTGTATAAAAACTTATAGTTATCGGTAGTACATTGATTCAAGGTATAACATTGAAGAATGTATTTGAATCATATTTCAAGTGCTACACTCATGATGAAGAGAGAAGTTCTTGAGCACCGCTTAAAGATCCACAAACCAAGCGCTGGCACACTGACATCTGAGTCAACGCACCTTCACGCACCAGTGTCCATTCTAGCGTTCAGTTCCATTAATCCCATTTCCTTTCAGAATTCTGGTCGCTCAGGGCAAATATTAGGGGACGTAAGCCGTCAGTAAGAAGTCGGTCATTCGACCAGCAAGCACGCACATAGAAGCCCCGCATTCCACATTGACAGGTTTCAAGCAGCCAGCACATTCCCAATCACGTTACGCAACTCGCATTAGACTTATTCATTCATACTTGACATGAATGACATAGATTTGTACTAATGTTTTAACATGTCCTCGGTCTCAAGATGAACCCTTTCTGAACAAGGAACGAGACAAACCATGTTTCCGTGCACGCAGCTGGGCATGTTCCATAGTCTTGATTAACTGCTGTACATGTTCTATGGTAACGCTAAATACTAGGACAGGCTAGAATTAGTTCATATAGATTGGCACAATCAAAGTGCTGGAATGCACAAAGACCCAATCTAGGTCACTGTAAAATTAACAGAGTAATAACAGAGGAAGTCCTACACATACCTTCTGTTCATATGATACCAAAGTACAACTATGAAAAACCATTTGAGACCCAGATAATAAAAAAAGAAGACTGGGATATCAACAAATGGAATACTGAAAAAGAAGATATAGTGTGGTGACTGATGGCTCAAAGACTGTGGATGGCACAGGAGGAGGGATCAACGGGGGAAGACCTGAGAGATCAATCCAGAGAAGCCTGGGCGAACACACTACAGTCTTTCAAGCTAAAGTCATAGCTATCACAACATGTCTTGAAGCTCTCGAAGTACAACCTTGTCAAAATAATATGGGTACCAGGGCATGCAGGTATAGAAGGAAATGAAAAGGCAGATAAACTGGCAGAAACACATTTTGTAGGCCCAGAACCAGTATGCGGGATGTCCTATGGACAAGCCCGACACTACATAGGAAAATAGGTAAATAAGAAACAAATGGAGAACTGGAAAAATATTCCAAGATGCAGGCTTGCAAAGGAACTGATAAAAGGACCAAACAAGAAGCATACTAAATAACTGTTAAAACTCAGCAGAGAAAATATAAGATGGGTAGTAGGACTGTTGACAGGACACTGCTGTCTGAAAAACACCTACATAGAATTGGAGTAATAAGAGACAATATATGTAGGAAATGCAATGAAGCAGAGGAATCGGCCGAACACACACTTTTCGAATGTGAGGCGCTGGGTAGAATCAGACTCTCCACTCTAGGACTACCACGTGAAGAGAGGGGGGAAAAATCCAAGAAGACCCAATGTGAAGGGAGCAGGTATATCTAGGTGGGAATGAAGGAAAAACATGGTAGCAAAAGATCTTAGAGCACGACGCTAATTACGAACCAATATTTAGGAGGTCCCATGAAGAAAAGAACAAGAAGAAGAAGAATGCTAAATACAGCGTAGAAATTCCTACGGATGACCAAGCTTTCACGTACTCTCCAGGTCACTACATACAGTACGTACTATACTGTAACTGGTCAGCAAGGCACGTAACGCGCCTGACTCCTGTATTCAAGGCAGTGGGATCGAATCTCTGAACAGTCAGTTGGCGTACTGGAGACCGAATAAATGATAGCAGCTGAAGACGCGTTTTATAATATTTTAGCTGTTTAATGTCGCTCTACTTAGCGCTGATATTGGATAGGAAAGGGCTAGAACTGAGAAGGTAGCCTTAATAACGATATAGCTCTAGATTTTTCGCGGGGTGAACAGGAGATACACCGGGAGACTTGGCCATGCGGTTAGGGGCGCGCAGCTGTGAGCTTGCAACCGGGAGATAGTGAGATAGTGGGTTCGAACCCCACTGTCAGCAGCCCTGAAGATGGTTTTCCGTAGCTTCCCATTTTCACACTAGGCTGTACCCTTAATTAAGACCACGGCCACTTCCTTCCCACCCCTAGCCTTTTCCTACCCCATTGTCACCATAAGACCTACCTGTGTCGGTGCGACATAAAACAAACTGTAAATAAAAAATGAGAAACCACAGAAAACCGTATTTCTTTCTTCAGGGTAGGGTTCGAACAAACCAACTCTCGAATACAAGTTTACAGCTAGACGATACCAACAGTTACATTAAACTATAAGCTTCCTTTCACAGGTACTTAAGCCAAATTATATAGCCAACTCACTCAGAAGACAAACACTTATAATAAAACTCTTATTATCATTATTATCACACATACATCTCCATTATAGACTGTAGAGTCTGAAAACCTCTGTGAATTTCCTAAACGTCACCAAACTCTTCTCTTTGTGGCTCTGTGGCCTCGTTTAGTTCTATATCTCTTATCTTTGAATCATTAGAAACTGAGTCTAACCATCGTCGTCTTGGTCTCTCTCTACACCTCTTACTGTCCATGACTGAGTCTATTATTCTCTTAGGTAACCTATCCTCTCCATTTGCCTCACATGAACCACCGTCCAGTCCGGCTTCATGGTTAAGTGGTTAGAGTGATGGCCTTTGGACATAGGGGCCCCAGCTTCGATTCCCGGCAGGTTTATTCCCCTGTCACGGGGACTGGGTGTATCTGCCGCCTTCACCAAAATTTCATCCTCATCATGATGCGCAGGTCGCCTACAGAAGTCGAATCAAAAGACTTGCACCAGGCCACTCCGGAGGCCACACGGCATTTCATTTTACCCATCGTCCAAGCCGGTTTATGTGTACAGCGTCATCAATTGAGTGCATCCTAACTTAGCCTTTATCTCCTCATTCCGAGTACCCTCCTGCCATTACTCCCACCTGTTTGTCTGTCTTTCTTTCTTTCTTTCTTTCTTTCTTTCTTTCTTTCTTTCTTTCTTTCTTTCTTTCTCAATCTATTTACACTCCGGGGTAGGATTTTCCCTCGGACTCAGCGAGGCATCCCACCTCTACCACCTCAAGGGCAGTGTCCTGGAGCGTGAGACATTTGGTCGGGGGATCCAACTGGGGAGGAGGACCAGTACCTCACCCAGGCAGTCTGACCTGACATGCTGAACAGGGGCCTTGTGAATGATGAGAAAATTGGAAGGGATGGGCAAGGAACGGAGAAGGAAATGTCCGTGGCCTTAAGTTAGGTACCATCCCGGCATTTGCCTGGAGAGAAGTGGGAAACTACGGGAAACCATTTCCAGGATGGCTGAGGTGCGAATCGAACCCTCCTCTACTCAGTTGACCTCACGAGGCTGAGTGGACCCCGTTCCAGCCCTCGTACCACTTTTCAAATTTCGTGGCAGAGCCGGAAATTGAACCCGGGCCTCTGGGGGTGGCAGCTAATCACGCTAACCACTACACCACAGAGGAGGACCCACCTGTTTGTACTAGCAATTATTCTCGCTACTTTCATGCAATTCTCTTACTTCCAACCTATGAATAAGATATCCTTATTCCACCCAGCTTCCGTTCCCGCAAAGCAAAGTTGTTCTGAACAGAGACCGATGTAAAGATAGCTTCGTCCGGGAGCTGACTTCCTTCTTACAGAATACTGTTGATCGCAACTGCGAGCTCACTACATTAGCTTTGCTGCACCTTGATTCAGTCTCACTTACGATCACCCTTGGAAAAGATACATACTAAAATATTTGGCATTATCTACCTGTTCCAGCTCTGTATTCCCAACCTCACATTCGATTCTCTTACGCTTCTCGCCTAGTGACATCACTTCAGTCTCGGAAAGGCTAATTTTCATATCATAGTCATTGCACCTATTTTCATGTTCCAAGACATTAGACTGCAGGCTTTCAGCACACTCTGCCATTAAGACCAAGTCGTCGGCATAACGCAAACTGCTTAATACAGTTCCACCTAACTGAATACCTCCCTGCCACTGTAGACTATATCTTTCAGTAGGTGACCCATGTAAACTATGGGTAACAAATGCGAAAGATTACAGCCTTGTCTAACTCCTGTAAGTAACTTGAACAAAGAACTCATCCTACCATTGATTCTCACCGCGGTCCAATTGTCAACATAAATGCCTTTGATTGATTTTAATAATCCATCTCATAGTCCCCCAGTACGGCGAACAACTTTTTCCCCGGTACTCTGTCTTATGCCTGCTCCAGATCTACGAGCGATATATATAACTGTCTATTCTTCTAGTAGCATTTTTCAATTACCTGGCGCATACTGAAAATCTGATCCTGACAGCCCCTCTGTGGTCCGAAACCACACTGGTTTTCATCCATGTTGCTCTGAACCACAGATCGCACCCTCCCCTCCAAAATGCCAGTGAACACATTGCCTGATACAGTAATCAGTGAAATGTCCGGCTTCTTGGCTGAATGGTGAGTGCAGTGTGCTCTTCGGTTCAGAGGGCCCCAGATTAGACTGCTGGCCGGGTTGGAAATTTTAACCTTAAATGGTTAATTCCCTTGGCTCGGGGATTGGGTATTTGCGCTGTCCCTCAACATTCCTGTAAAAACACACACACACTCTACTGTCATCCACTACAATAACACGGAGTTTCCTATATACGACAGATACTGCCCACCCTCGTCAAAGGGTGCACCCGGCTAGAAACAGCCACATGAAATTACTGTATTATTATGATAAGTGAAATACCTCGATAGTTTCTACAATCCTTCTTGTTCCCTTGTTTATGGATAGGTGCAATTACTGCGTTCGTCCAATCAGAAGGTACCTTACTTACATTCCATGCAATAAATTTATTTAACAATTCTTTCAAATTCCTCAAACCTAATTTCATCATCACCTGATTTACCGAAAACACTATTCATTTCCTTTTTCTCTCCCTTTCTATGATTCTTTATTACTGTCCAAAAAGGTTTCACTGCCGCTTGACCTAGCTTTTCCATGGTATTGCCGAAATCTTCCCAATTCTTCTTGGATTCAAGAATTAATGGTTTAGCTCTGTTTCTTTCATCTACGTACATTTCCCTGTCTGCATCAGTTCTTGTATGGAGCCATTTCTGATACGCCTTCCTTTTACGTTTACAACCTGCTCTCACTTCATCATTCCAACAAGATGTTCGCTTTTTCCCATCTTTATACACAGTTGTTCCTAGGCATTCCTTTGTTGTCTCTACAGTAGCATCCCTTTATGTCACCCATTCTACTTTAATACCCTGAACCTGCTTACTGCATATTGTTTGGAAATTTTCACTAATCATATCCATGCACTTCTGTTGAATTTCCTCGTCCTGGAGATTTTCTAACCATAATCGTCTGTAGACAGATTTCGCTTTATCTATTATTATTATTATTATTATTATTATTATTATTATTATTATTATTATTATTATTATTATTATTATTATTATTATTATTATTATTATTATTATTATTATTATTTGACGGAACTGATCATTTCAAAGCAAATGATGCGAGAAATGTCACAGTAACAAGAGAAGTCATATATTTGGGGCGCCTGCTTTCTTACTAACGCATGTAAGGGTGCTGAAAGTACGCTACACACATTTCAGAAATTACAAGGAACAACTAATGCAGCAGAGATGAAATTATTTCAACTTTTAACAGGCCAGCTAGGCATGGTGCTAACCACTCGATCTCATTTAGTGTCGGTTACGAATAGTGGAAACCTTTAGCTTCACCTTCTCCATGGATCTTCGTGACTTCTACGGATTGCTTTCTTTTACTGCTATTTTCTTCCATTTGGATTTCTGGTTCATGTTTGTGGGTTACTGTAGTCACGTCCTAGTTCGTGAACCATGGGCAACGGCTGAGTGGCCTAGTAAGTGGTCCTGAGAGTCGGGATACCAGTTACTATGGAATGGGAGTGGGCATCTCGGATATATTCTGAGTCCTGGCCCTCCTTGTGTTCAGGCGGCTAGGACTATACAATCCACCGGTGGTCCATAACCCGTTAGAGGAGAGATCCCCACTTGGACTATGTGTAAGTAGGGTAGCATCCTGCTTCATGAATCTACCGAGCTCAGAACACTTTAAGCAAGCCTCGGACCTATGGGAGTAACGGAGACCCACTCCCATTTGACAGGCGAGGGACTCCTTGGAAACAACTTTGGCGAACGAAATGGAATTCGATGGGGAGCTATCAATATTAATGGGGCTTATGGAAGAAAGAAAGTAGAACTGGCTGAGTCAGCAAAGAGGATGCATCTGGATGTGCTAGGAGTAAGTGATATTCGGGTAAGGGGAGGTAACGAGGAAGATATATGAGATTATAAAGTGTACTTGACGGGTGCTTGAAAGGGAAGGGCAGAGTCTGGGGTAGGGCTCTTTATCAGGAATACCATTGCACGGAACATAGTTTCTGTTAGGCACATAAATGAGCGAATGATGTGGGTAGATTTGTCAGTGGGAGGAATTAGGACTAGAATTGTGTCCGTGTATTCACCATGTGAGGGCGCGAATGAGGATGAAGTTGACAAGTTTTATGAAGCATTGAGTGACATCTTGGTCAGGGTCAACAGCAAGGATAGAATAGTGCTAATGGGCGATTTCAATGCGAGAGTTGGGAATAGAACTGAAGGATATGAAAGGGTGATTGGTAAATGTGGGGAAGATATGGAAGCTAATGGGAATGGGAAGCGTTTGCTGGACTTCTGTGCTAGTATGGGTTTAGCTGTTACGAATACATTCTTCAAGCATAAGGCTATTCACCTCTACACATGGGAGGCTAGGGGTACCAGATCCATAATAGACTACATCTTAACAGACTTCGAATTCAGGAAATCTGTTAGGAATGTACGAGATTTCCGCGGATTTTTCGATGATACAGACCACTATCTGATCTGTAGTGAACTAAGTATCTCTAGGTCTACGGTAGAGAAAGTGAAATCTGAAATCTGTCTGCAAACGAATAAGGGTAGAAAATCTCCAGGACGAGCAAATTAAACGGAAGTACATGGATGTGATTAGTGAGAAGTTTCGAACAGTAGACAGTAAGCAGGTTCAGGATATAGAAAGTGAATGGGTGGCATACAGGGATGCTGTAGTAGAAACAGCAAGGGAATGCCTAGGAACAACTGTCTGTAAAGATGGGAAAAGGCGAACATCTTGGTGGAATGATGAAGTGAGAGCAGCTTGTAAACGTAAAAAGAAGGCTTATCAAAAATGGCTCCAAACAAGGGCCGAGGCAGACAGGGAGTTGTACGTAGATGAAAGAAACAGAGCAAAACAAATAGTTCTTGAATCCAAAAAGAAGTCATGGGAAGATTTTGGTAATAACCTGAAAAGGCTAGGTCAAGCAGCAGGGAAACCTTTCTGGACAGTAATAAAGAATCTTAGGAAGGGAGGGAAAAAGGAAATGCATAGTGTTTTGAGTAATTCAGGTGAACTCATAATAGATCCCAGGGAATCACTGGAGAGGTGGGGGGAATATTTTGAACATCTTCTCAATGTAAAAGGAAATCATCCTGGTGGTGTTGTGAACAGCCATGAAAATGGGGAGGAGGAAAATGATATTGGTGAAATTATGCTTGGGGAAGTGGAAAGGATGGTAAATAAACTCCATTGTCATAAGGCAGCAGGAATAGATGAAATTAGACCTGAAATGGTGAAGTATAGTGGGAAGGCAGGGATGAAATGGCTTCACAGAGTAGTAAAATTTGCATGGAGTGTTGGTAAGGTACCTTCAGATTGGGCAAAAGCAGTAATTGCACCTATCTATAAGCAACGGAACAGGACGGATTGCAACAACTATCGAGGTATCTCATTGATTGGTATACCAGGCAAAGTATTCACAGGCATCTTGGAAGGGAGGGTGCGATCAGTCGTTGAGAGGAAGCTGGATGAAAACCAGTGTGGTTTCAGACCACAGAGAGGCTGTCAGGATCAGATTTTCAGTATGCGCCAGGTAATTGAAAAATGCTACGAGAGGAATAGGCAGTTGTGTTTATGTTTTGTAGATCTAGAGAAAGCTTATGACAGGGTACCGAGGGAAAAGATGTTCGCCGTACTGGGGGACTATGGAATTAAAGGCAGATTATTAAAAGCAATCGAAGGCATTTATGTTGACAATTAGGCTTCAGTGAGAATTGATGGTAGAATGAGTTCTTGGTTCAGGGTACTGTAACCGTCCAGGCTTCTCCAGCCCTACTAATTTAATATAATCTCATTTTACGCGATATCATTTGATATCAAGTTTATCCGCCATCGGCGATTATTTGTAATAACATATTTATTCAACGTCAATCATTTGTAATCAAGGCTTTTTGGAATCATATTGTATATATGATAACATCGTTTTATTATTTACATTATTATATTATGTAGGATAAGAATTCATTATGTTGTAAATACGGTCAATATGTTCAGACATAGTTGTTTTCATTTCATCTCATGTTTGTGTATACGGAGGGTTATTCTTGAAGCTTGGGATTTTGCGTTAGTCATGGGTTTATTTTATGACCAAGGCTAGTAAACAGCGACCCGTGTGCGAGGCTTGCAAGAGGGTCAGCTATATCTTCGCCACGCCTTCTGGAGGAAGAGAAGGGGAGTTGATGCTTCGATCTATCGAATCAGATACTTCGTTGTATATGAGTTTTGAGATTGAACTGTTACCAAGAGTGGGGGTGAGCCCGGATATATACTGATTCTCAACACGAGAACGGGACCTAACTAAGTACAACTTCTGCTGTGAAGCTAACATCCTAACGAGGAACTCCATCACTACTACTTCTACTGTGAACATCTATTTTGAACGACGTGATTTGATTTTTGAAACAGTGTGTGGTCGCTCCGCGACATAGTTACTTTTGTACAATGTGTTGTCGCTGCGGTAATGTTATCGGATCTACGAGAAACGAAACAAGCTTATGGCTTGTGTGATATTCAGTAAATATTGTGGACGAAGAACTATGTTTAGTTCAAGTCTACGGAAATTTGGTACAAGTCTGTACCGTATAAATAGTATAGCTCAGTTGGATTGAGATTTCTACTAATATGGAAAAATTCATATCTTTGAATTTTCTCCTCATACGATCAACGCTGATCAGTTATTACAAGTATAGGGCCAATGTCTAATTTAAAGACTAGGTATGTAGGGAGTGTTAGTCCAGATAGCCCGTACCATATCAGAGAAGGAAAGAAGGATGTCCATGGAGCAGAGTCTACATCGAGAAGAAGAGAACGAGTAACCACGGAAACCAGATGACGTCAACGAAAGCTGCAATTGGTGAGCTTCAATTAGATAAAGCAAGCAATAAGTAAATTCAGTAAATTCTAAATTCCTCCACGCTTTAAGGAAACTTTTCCGATTCATCTCTTTTTTTTGTATAATAAATTCATTTGTATTTTATATTGCGTTAATTTTCTTTCTTAAGCGATACTTAATGGTTAATTATTTAAAATCCTACCCCTGTGATTTAAGTGTAAGTTTCTATGCTAGTAAATATAAATTTTGGTTTACAGTTTTATTTAAAACTGTAACCATGGCGCCCAAACATTACATAGAGAAATGGGGAACCATGGAATGTTAATTGTTTCTATTTGCGTGGCAATTTGCGGGCAAGCCACAAATAGTTTATTTAATATTCATGTGTCCCAAGATTATAACTTTCATCTCCCCAAGTGTTGTTTTGACGAGGTGGAACAGTTACAGTACTTACAGGGGTTAGACAAGGCTGTAATCTTTCACCTTTGCTGTTCGTAGTTTACATGGATCATCTGCTGAAAGGTATAAAATGGCAGGGAGGGATTCAATTAGGTGGAAATGTAGTAAGCAGTCTGGCCTATGCTGACGATTTGCTCCTAATGGCAGATTGTGCCGAAAGCCTACAGTCTAATATCTGGGAACTAGAAAATAGGTGCAATGAGTATGGTATGGAAATTAGCCTCTCGAAGACTAAATTGATGTCAGTAGGTAAGAAATTCAACAGAATTGAATGTCAGATGGGTGATACAAAGCTAGAACAGGTCGATAATTTCAAGTATTTAGGTTGTGTGTTCTCCCAGGATGGTAATATAGTAAGTGAGATTGAATCAAGGTGTAGTAAAGCTAACGCAGTGAGCTCGCAGCTGCGATCAACAGTATTCTGTAAGAAGGAAGTGAGCTCCCAGACGAAACTATCTTTACATCGGTCTGTTTTCAGACCAACTTTGCTTTACGGGAGCGAAAGCTGGGTGGACTCAGGATATCTTATTCATAAGTTAGAAGTAACAGACATGAAAGTAGCGAGAATGATTGCTGGTACAAACAGGTGGGAACAATGGCAGGAGGGTACTCGGAATGATGAGATAAAGGCTAATTTAGGAATGAACTCGATGGATGAAGCTGTACGCATATACCGGCTTCTGTGGTGGGGTCAGGTGAGGCGAATGGAGGAGGATAGGTTACCTAGGAGAATACTGCTTTTTTTGCTAGTTGCTTTACGTCGCACCGACACAGATAGGTCTTATGGCGACGATGGGGTAGGAAAGGCCTAGGAGTTGGAAGGAAGCGGCCGTGGCCTTAATTAAGGTACAGCCCCAGCATTTGCCTGGTGTGAAAATGGGAAACCACGGAAAACCATCTTCAGGGCTGCCGACAATGGGGCTCGAACCCACGATCTCCCGGATGCAAGCTCACAGCCACGCGCCTCTACGCGCACGGCCAACTCACCCGGTAGGAGAATAATGGACTGTGCTATGGAGGGTAAGAGAAGTAGAGGTAGACCAAGACGACGATGGTTAGACTCGGTTTCTAACGATTTAAAGATAAGAGGTATAGAACTAAATGAGGCCACAACACTAGTTGCAAATCGAGGATTGTGGCGACGTTTAGTAAATTCACAGAGGCTTGCAGACTGAACGCTGAAAGGCATGACAGTCTATAATGATAATGTATGTATGTATGTTGAATTTCTTTGATTATAAATCATTATAACTGAACTCATTTGTAGCGATTCGGAGACGACATCTGTGTCCCCAAACGTGGTCTATTCTTAGAGAATCTCACATTATGTTTGAGACATATGCATGCAGCGTTTATGTTCTCTCCTACACGTAATCACAGTGCCTACAGCCTTGAAAACTGTAGCAAAACATTCTTATTTTATGTCTACAGATAAAGGAGTACCTTGAATTGAAATCACAAAGACATACACGGCGTAGCAGCCATCCGCTCGGCAGCAGGATACGCCTTCGTTTTACGTGTACAACCTGCTCTCACTTCATCATTCCACCAAGGCGTTCGCTTTTTCTTATCTTTACACACAGTTGTTCCCAGGCATTCCCTTTTTTTTTATTTTTTTAAATTTTTTTTGGCATTCGGGTCAAAGCCCACTCAGCCAGTGAATTATGAATGGGAGGGATTTTTAGGAACTTATGTTTTTATTTATTTACGGTATTTTATTTATTGCTCGGAGACAGGGGAGATGGATTCGTCTTATCATCATAAGGCCTTTGTAGTTCTGATAGGGTAAGTTCGATGCTAGGTGAAGGTCTTAGATTCGTAGTCCAATGTCAGAAAGAAATGCATATAGCTCAAAGTAAGCAGATTGGTCACTTTTGTGGAGAATTGACGAAAGAATAGGGGGTAATTGGTAACCCAATGCCAATAAATTTTGTAGTAAGCAGGTAGTGCGAACAAAGTGGTGTGGACATCCAAAGAATATATGATTAAGATCGGCAACTGTATCAGCTGAACATGAACAGAAGGGAGATCGTAGTACTTGAATTTTGTGCAGATGCTGAGGGAAACAACCATGATGAAACTTCATTCTTGCGATTGCTCTGACGAATTGACGCGAATAGGGACGCTGATGGTACCAAAGAACGTTCGGAATATCTGGATGGATAGTGGCATAGTGTTTTCCGCGTTGTTGGGAGGTATCATGCCACTCGTTGTTCCACGCCGTCAATTGCCGTCGACGAAGCAAGGAGGTGTAATCCGATGCTGGAACTGTCGTGTATGTCTGTTGGCCTTCAGTGGCAGCAGATCGTGCTACTTTGTCTGCTAGCTCATTGCCTGGTATTCCTACATGGGCTTTTACCCAAACAAATGAAACTTTCTTCCCCTGTGTCTCAAGTCGATGTACCTGTGCAATAATCTCGTGTACGAGAATCAAGGATGTTGACCGTGAGTTAATGGTTTGTAGACTCTGCAGTGCTGATCTAGAATCAGACAACACCACAATCAACCGCTCAGGAAGATTTGTAGCGTATTCGAGAGCCCCCAAAATGGCTGTAAGCTCAGCCGTAAATATAGATGCTGTCGGAGGTAGCTTGAATTTACCACAGCTGCCGGATTGAACATCAATATAGGCACTACCCACTGTATTACAGTCCTTTGATTCATCTGTGTAGATGTGTCGGGCGTGTGGCCATTCTGCCAGGTATCGTTTCAGGCTGACATCGTTACAGTTCACAGTGGTCTCAAATGATGTTTCTAGTCGAATATCCAGTTTCTTAATAGTAGTTTCAAAAGAACAGTTAAAACTGGGATGGGTATCTGTAGTGCTTATAATACGTCTGCAACCACTGAGATTGGTAAATTCATCCACTAGGATCGGTTGACGTTTCTTTCTCCAGTAGCGTGAAGTCAGTACTAGGGTAGTCAGTTTGGATATCTTGTGAAGTATTGGAGACTTCCTGTATTGAAAAAGTTTGAATATATATTTCCCCGCTAGATACTGCCTTCGTAGATGGAGAGGAGGTTCAAGTGTTTCAAGTAGCAGAGCATTTGTAGGTGTAGACTGCATTGCTCCTATGCAGAGTCTAAGGGCCTTATACTGACATTTGTCTAGTTTAGTTAACAATGTTTTAGAAGCCGTAGCAAAACATCCACTTCCATAATCCAGGAGAGGTCGAATCAAAGTTCTGTACAGTTGCAGCGCAATTTTCGGGACACAGCCCCACCAAGAGCCGCTAATGGCTCGTAAAATATTGACTGAAATATCACACTTACGGAGCACATGATGAATATGTGGAGACCATGTCAATTTATGATCGATGAGAAGTCCTAGGTAAGGCACCACCACCTTGTAGGGAAATAAGTAGGTACCCAGATGAATCGTGTCCAGTGGGGGTCTCGAATGTCGAGTGTAGATAGAGACTGCTGATTTTCCTGCAGATATCGTTAAACCATGGTTATGAAGCCAAGGAGTGAAAGTCCTCATGGCAACCGTCATCTGTTCTTGACACTTGTCCAAGGTTTCAGCTTCTGTATAAATGCAAATATCATCAGCATACTGAAGAACTTGTATCTCAGGAGGAAATATAGATGTGAGGTCTGCTGTGTATATGTTAAAAAGCAACGGAGCCAAGATAGAGCCTTGTGGTAGTCCTTGGGATGTCATTCGAGGACCAATTGTCTTACCATTGTGAAACATGATGAGATGTCTATCTTGTAGAAGGCAACGGAGGTTCCCAATAAAGTCCTCTGGGAGATGTAGGAAGCGTAATTTGTCTTCTAATACGGGAATAAGCACGCTATCATACGCAGAAGACAGATCAGTGTACAATGCCACAACGTAATTGTTATTGCTCAGACCAAGTTGGATGTCTGTAATTAGATGTACAAGTGTATCTATTGTACCTTTCCCACGTCGAAAACCCATTTGTTGAGGTGGTAGCAACTTGTGATGTTCTACCCACCATTCTAATCGATGCTTAATCATCCTTTCCATAGTCTTGTACAAGCAGGATATCAAGGACAGTGAGCGATAGGATGAAGACAGTCGTGGATTTTTCCCATTCTTCAATAATGGTACCAGACGAATAAGTTTAAATGACGGTGGATACACTCTTTGAAACCACATCCTGTTCATCAGCTTAAGAAGTTTCTTATGTCCATCACTAGACATGTTGAGTAGCATTGGGTAATGGATGTTATCTGGGCCTGGGGAAGTATTATTACTCGTTTTCAAGGCTTTAATAAGTTCTTGAAATTCAAATGGACGAAGTAGAGGATGGAAATTATCTTCATGGCCATTGCGTGGTAAATAACCTATATGAGCTGAAGGAGGGGCCATTTGTCTAAGGATGTCCTCTTTTATTGGTATCGTACATGTAGATGTAAACTGAGGGCAGTTCTGTGAGTTTCGGAAACGACGAATATTCCGCCACATCGTAGCAGGAGAGATAGATGAGTTGAGAGAAGTACAATATTGGCGCCAACCCTGACGCTTTTTAAGCTTGAATAAGCGTTTTGCTTTCGCTTGAGTTTGTTGTACGGTGAGGAAGTTAGCTTCAGAAGCGTCCTGTTTATACTGATGGAGTGCCACACGTCTGTCATGCAGCGCAGCTTGACATTCGTTATCCCACCAGGGAGTTGGAGGTCGTTTGCTGTATGCATACGGTCTGTTTTGTGGAATTGTAAGGCAGGCTGCTCGATTAATGGAATCGCAGAATGTTTCGTAGTCTCTGACAATGTCATTCGTTTCGTGGTATTCTTCCAGGATGAGATCTATTGCCTCCTTGTAACTTGCCCAATCAGCTTGTCGAATTTTCCAACGATATGTTGGGTAGATGGTATGAGGAATGGCTGATGTGTTAGTCGATGTTAATAATATTGGAAAGTGGTCAGATCCTAGAGTGTCCTGTAGAACCTGCCAGGAGAAGTCGAGTGCTATTGAAGGAGATGCAAAAGTAACATCTACTGCCGAAGGAGCTTGATTAGGTCGAGAAATTCGGGTAGGGGACCCATCATTCAGTAGCACTAAGTTTTCTTCTTCAGCTACACCCATGAGTTGTATTCCATGTGAGTCAGTAGAAGAACTTCCCCAATTCAAGTGGTGTGAGTTGAAGTCTCCGAAGATAAGTACAGGCTGTGAAAGTTGGGAAAAGAGTCGACGCAGTTCGTGTACAGATACCAGTTGGTTAGGTGATCGGTATACGGAAACAATAGTTAACGGTGAACCCCTGTAGTTGACCTTGATGGCACATGTTTCCAGTTTAGACCCTCGAAGATTAAGAGTTACTTGATCATAAATTATGTTCTTTTGGAGGAGGATTCCAACCCCTCCATAACCATCACCACGATCACTTCTTATAAAATTGTAGCTTGGAAGCTGAAAGGGGGTAGTATCCTTCAGCCAGGTCTCACTAACTACACACATTGAAACGGAGTAATCTCGCAGTAGAGTCTGAAGGCTAAGTTTATGCGCTCGTATTGAGTGACAGTTCCACTGTATTATTTTATTCAGTTGAGGTGCGGCATCCATGGTCATTCTGATTCAAAAGTAATGAAATAACGTCACGTATATGAGAGGGATCAATTTCCGAGGAGGCCGTGTTTTTAAGCGTCAAAATAAACTGGACAATGTTTTCAAGCAGTGGAGTTGTAGGTACAGCCTGTGGTGTTGTTTGAGGCTGTTGACTTGGTTGAAATTGTTGTGTAGGGTATATAGGTCCAGTGGAGTAGGCAGGAGAACGCTGTCCATTGTAGTATGTTTTCCACTGGTTGTGAACTGGAACTCTAGACTTTGAGGTGGAAGGACGTTTGGGTGTAAAACGAGAGGACACCTTAGAGGTACTAGGGAAAGAAGAGTTGGAAAGGTTATTGGTGGGAAGTGGCCCACGTGCAGGGAAAGGAAGGGATGGAAATTCCTTGTGATAGGATGTACTTGCTGGAGGAGTGTTATTTTGCTTCACAGTATTAGCATATGTGCTTGTGGATTCCATTTCGAGTGCTTGCTCAATGGTGATATTTAAATGGGCCATATTATATTTAATCCTACGCTGTCGTTCGTATTCTGGACAGGATCGATCATCTGCACGATGAGGGCCAGAGCAGTAAATACATTTAGGCGGATCTGGAGTAAGGCAGTCTGCAGTGATGTGACTGTCGCCGCAGCATGCACAGCGTGCTTTGCTACGGCACTGTTTATTTACGTGGCCGTATTTAAGACATTGGTAGCAAAGGGTTACATTCTGGACGTAAGGTTCTACACCACACCGAGTGTTAAATATATACACGTAAGGAGGTAAAGTGCGACCTTCAAATACAACACGCAACAGTTGCCGAGGCACTAGTACAGTCTGTCCGTCTCGTACAAGTTTACGGTGAAAGCGATGTACTTCTAATATTTTCTTATCTGACTGAATTTCTGAAAGTAATTCTTCCTCCGAGAATGACGTATCTACTGCACGAATAAGACCTGTCTTCACCGTTAGATGCCTTGGTATGTAAAGACTGAGTGAGGGGGATTGTAACTGAGCAAGCCTGTTTGCACAGGTAGCGGAAGAAAGTTCTATTTGAACCCTATTACGTCCCTTTGTAGTAATGTTCATTATAGAAGTACGCATGTCTGGAATTAAGGCCCTAATACACTTTCCCACAGACATTGGATGTAACCGGCCGATATGTTTAGTTGCCGCACCTGCCTCATCGGGTTTATGTTCAGCGTACACTATGAACGGACCTTCATCATCTAACTTATAGAGGTATGACTCATGCTGAGCGCTGCTTCGTGCTACCGGCGACAACACATCTTCTTAGAGGGACAGGCGGCTTCTAGCCGCACGAGATTGAGCAATAACAGGTCTGTGATGCCCTTAGATGTTCTGGGCCGCACGCGCGCTACACTGAAGGAATCAGCGTGTCACCTGTTGACTTGGAGCAAGCTGGCTAGCTGTATGCTGGGACGTATTCAACTGCACAGGCTGCACAGATGGGGCTGGCGGAATTGGGCAGCTAGTTCGATGTTCATGAGAATGTTCACTGGCACTTACTGACACTGATAGCTTCTTCACACTAAGGCCCTCTTCATTCCAGTAATCAGGACGCTCGTCCGGGAGACCACGTTTACGTAGTGTAGATATTTGAGAAGGTATTTGGTCTACATCACTTAACGGGCCGTCGGAATAGCACAAATTTAATGCGGTACCTACAGCTGAGCTAACTAAATTATGGTTAGATAGAGTACCTAGACCACCATCTGATGATTCCTCCATCCTCACTAAGTCCCTGGGACCCTCGTCCCCACTCACAAGTAACACTAATCCCTTATGTTCACGTGTCTATATAATACTATTATTCAATACAGTCACACTGAAAGAACAGTTCTGTAAAACACAGTTCAACGGGCACGAGGTGATAGCGAGCTCTAGAAAGCGAAGCGACACACCTAGCACAGCGAGCACAGCACAACCATCTCCGACCGAAGCTCGGGCGGAACTGAGGCATTCCCTTGTTGTTTCTACAGTAGCATCCCTTTACTGTATATCACCCATTCTCCTTTTATGTCCCGAACCTATTCACATATTCCCAGTATGTTTTGAAAATACTGTAAGAACCGGTACGGCCTTAGGAACATAAGTGGGTTCAAAACTCATTCTTGGTCACCTTACTTACCCAACTATGGTATGGTCAAAAGCACAAAATCTTGCCAATGCATCTAGTTTTCTGTAGGGTTTTCCCTCATCTAATGTTGGCAGAAACTGCGTTGGCCATATCAGCCAGTCTCTCATTGGTCTGAAGTAATTTCAAACATGCAAACACTAACTTATGAACAAATTTGATCGGTTAGCTATGTTGAACTCGGCAGACTGCGAACCAAGTGAAACGGTAGGCTGCCAATCATCACAATCATCACAAGGCAATTGCTATTACCAAAAATGAGGCGGGGCAGAGGCGATGTAACATTATATTTCCAATAAAAACCCCTGTTAATATATCGCCAAGATTCCGTGCACTCGACTGTACCTAACACCTTTCCAATCCTAGTCCTGTCTGATTACAAATTTACAAGACATCACATCAACACAGATTGTAGACAGAACCTTCTCACTCATAAAGTATAAAGGGCTGGTTTATAACATAGCCCAAGTCATTTAAAAGAAGGAAGCAAGCTCAGTTGTGCAATCGATTAGTCGTTATCCTTACGTTCCCAAGGTTCCGGGTTCGATCGTCTAACGTCCATGATATCTGAGGATGTTAAAACGCAACAACCCCGCGTCGCACAGTGTGCCGAATCCCCGATCTAGGTGGAAAAAATTAATAACGTCGTTAATAGTCCTGGAATCCTATTAAAAGTTGGCACTATACCGTTTTCGAGGTCGCTGAATTCATATCTGACATCGTCTAAAGTGTACGATGTTCGGGGGTAAATATATAGGGGTGAGGGGCAAGGGGAGATTTTAAAAATGACCGAAAGCAACAAAAGAATCGTCCATTTACGGGAGTAAAAACACGATTTGGATGTGTATATTATAGTTTATAACAGTGGTAAACATACTATTTAAAACTGGATAAAATATGAATAACAATGAGAATTTCAGTCCAGTATTCTTGTTACACCTTATTTGAGGGAATAGACGAAGGCATTGTATGTAAATTCTTCCAGATTGAAAACGTATTTTAAATACGTAGTTTTAGTAAAACACACCTTACACACGAAAACAATATTATATATATTATATTTCCATATAAAAAAGGTTAAGATTACACTCAGAAACATTTCATAAAAGACGTGAAAGGATCATATTACAGTATTTGCAAGTAATTGTCTCATCAATCTCATCCTGTTCATAATAACAACATGTCCAATGTCCAATCGTCCCCTGATTCGTCTGTAGAGTCCAGAGAATCGTAGTCGTTGCTATACTGGTCTTCTTCATTTGGTGTGAAAGGATCTTGGGAGTCAGTAAGTAACTCAATAGCTTCCATAGGTAGATTACCAGGAGTTTTACGTGGCATTGTTCGGTACTTGTTTATTAAGGGATTTGATGTAATCAACAACATCTTAAGCTGCTACATTTTAGAGTATGAAGTTCACGAAACCTCCGACAATCTTTATTTCTAGCTTCTTGAGCTTCTTCAGATAAAGTTCCTATTGGCACAAGAAAATGTTTAATTACTTGAGTAATGTGTACTAATATGGTATGCACAGTTACGGGCATATAATTCCATGGATATAGTTTGACATACAAAGCCGCAGTTTGCGCACGAAATTCTTTGAATTTATTCACATTTATTTCAGAGCCATAAGAAAGAGCAGCTAGTAATACACGATATCTTTTTATTAAGCCTTCATCTTTTCCCGCTTGATCGAAAAGAATCTTCAGCAGCAAACGCGACTTCCTCCAAACTACGCGATTCGGTAATATCACAAACATTTTGCTTCTTCATCTTTATGGAAGAGTCCTTATATTCCTTAGGGTGACGGCCGGCTTTGTTAAGTACACAACTTGTTTTCGGATCATACGCTGGATCAATGTCGTCTTGTTCACTTAACACGATGAAATCCGTCACATTTCCCTAATCACCGAATTTTTCTCGGAATCGTTGTTCTCTTCTTCCTGCACTCTCCCATTTTTGTTGATATTACGGGATATCAATTTAATTTTGTTTCTTAGCTCCAGAAATTGAGTGTCAGTAAGATTTGTAGGCTCTAATTTATCCATAACATATTGAAATATGATTTCTAAATGCCCCTTTTTACGACAGGACCGCCACGCGTTGAAATATTCTTCTCGCGGTAACGCCCACATAGTCACTGAAAATAAGGAAATAAACCATCATGCACATTCGTGCGCAACCAAACCACTACAGATCCTGAATCTACATTAAATTTCCCATCGAATGACGTTTAAAGTAAAGTGGCACTATGAGGCACTCATAAAGTTTTTTTCGAGCAAATCGTAAAAACAATCTAATTTTCTACAACTGCTTCCTTTTACAACGCACTTTAAAGAACTTGTTTACTGCAGAACGCTTGTATTATGCTTAAAATGAGAACACATACCTCTTTTCACTATTCCATGAACCACAGAATACAACACCTCGTTGAACTTACTAGAAACACAACGTTCGGTTCTCTCCGACACCTCCTATCAACTGAGTTGATAACTGCAAGGAAGATGTTTCAGCACCTGTCCCCTCCATCCTACGTACCAGAAAGCGAAAAGAAAGACTGAAGGTCAACACCTGGTTTGTTTACTATCGAATGAGCCAGGTTGCGCTTTGATTGGCGACAGTGAATTTTTTCCACCTAGATATGGGATTCGACACACTGTGCGTCGTTGGCTCCTGGCACGTTGAAGAGTTCCTTCGGGACAAATCACCGACACCCCATTTTCTCTTAAAATCCATAGCAATTGGAGGAACGTTTAACAATTATTGTTATCAGGATCCTTATTAGTCGGCTGTACGGCCTTCGGTTCAGATGGCTTCGGGTTCGATTCTCAGTCAGGTCGAGAATTTTAATCGAGTCTGGTTACTTCCTCTAATTTGGAGATCGGGTGTTTAATATAATAATAGTGGTGTTGCTTTTACGTCCCAATAACTACTTTTAAGCTTTCCGGAGACGTTGAGGTGTTGGAAATGTGGTCACACAGGAGTTATTTTATGTTACTGGTTAATCTACCGTCACGAGGCTGGCGTAGGCTATATGAGAACCTCCAAATACCAACGAACTGAGTCTGGATCGAACCGACTATCTCGGACTCAGAAAGCCAGCGCTTTATCATATTAATTATTATTACAATACTATCATTCAAATAATTAATAACAACTGTTTGCTACCAACTTTGACGGAAATATGAAGAGAAGCTCCTTCAGAGAATGATTCATTCAGATTATTTCTTCTACGGCAGAATTTCTACGAAGTAGTCCGCCGTCGCAGCCCAATCGATGGGCGCAAGAGACTGGCAGATGTGAGACTCGAATTCCCTGTCAGAGAGCCTCATGATAAGTGTTGCTCATCACTGGATTCTTCTACATTCACTCCTGGTAAAGGAAAGATACTTTGTTTCTAGTTTCGGAGCCTGAAATGCACCTTGTTCTGTTCATAGATCATTCATAAAACCAGGAACTACAAATTATCTGAATATATTGTAATAATCTAACGACAGTAATGAAAATATTTCATTAAAGAATTTTTGGGTGTAAATGAGTTTGTAGGAAAGAGTTAGTTTAAAACTATCCTGTGAAGCAGCACTATGGTACAAACCAGTAGGCTACAATAACGTCAAATTCACTCTCATCTACATTTAAAGCAAGCACCTGATCATTAAGCAGTCCAATGGACACTGTGTTATAAGCCAACAGAATAACATCAAGGTCGTACTCGACCAAGCCATTAATTGCCAATCGATTGTCTTGATTAGCAAATCATTACAACTAGACTGGTCAGTGCCATGTAGACCAGTTGCTGGGCGGATATTTAAAGGCCTTTCAATAGCTTACCAGTGACCATACACACTCTATTATCTCTACAGACTTCGTAGAATTTTTGCACCCCAGTATGAATTTTTACGAGTCAGTGGCAGTTATGGTCTAGATACGCTAGATCTTTGATGCTGAAATTTGACATGTTTTTTATTTATCTTTGACTGAGCGAGTTAGCCGTGTGATTAGGGGCGCGCAGCTGTGAGCTCGCATCCAGGAGATAGTGGGTCCGAACCCCGCTGTCAGCTGCCCTGAATATGGTTCTCCGTGGTTACCCATTTCCACACCGGAAAAAATGCTAAGGCTGTATATTAATTAAGGCCAAGACCACTTCCTTCCCACTCCTAGGCCTTTCCTATCCCACCGTCGGCATAAGACCTATCTGTGTCGGTGCGACGTAAAGCGAATTTAAAAAATAAATTATTTATCTTTGATCGGTTACCTTACACACAGTACATTATCATTATAGACCGTTATGCCCTTCAGAGTTCAGTCTGCAAGCCTCTGTGATTTTAGATCGGTTTAGCCATCAAATTTGTGAGGTGCGGTCTGCTAGAGCGCAAGAATATTCTCAAGTTGTAATTCATGCCCTTCTGTAGTTGGTACCTGAACAATTATTTCAGCGTTATCCAATCATTTCATGTACTAGGGCGCACCTTACTCTTGGCTATGGAGGCGCGGTTTGATGATGATGATGGTGATGATAATAATAATCCTAGAAGTAGTGTGATAAGTATGATAGAAAATCTTGGGTGAGAGACAGTGGGGACTAGGAGGAAACGAACGCGGTTATAAGCCAGCTTGGGGAGATCTGAACAGTCGACTAGAAAAGCCCTGTTGCATAAGTAGGACAAATCATCGGCATAAAGTAAAGGGTAAACCGAGGAATTGATGATTGGAGTGCATTACCTGAAGCTGTTTTAGAGCCTTTCTTCGTTAATGCCAGATGCTTCAAGAATAGACTCCAGCATTCTGTAAATTTTATGTAAATTTCTATGTGACGGTGTCACATTTTAATGCAAACGCTCAAGCAAACTGTAAGTATTAAGGCATCTGAATTATTTAAGGTATGTGTGAATTTATATGTGAACGTGCTGTATTTACAATGCGAATATAATAGTTGGTAATTGGACCGCTTAATGTACTGTATAGCAAGTCAAAGTGTTAAATTTTGAAATACTTAAGGTGCGTGTGAATTTTTATATGACGGTGTTGTAATGTTAAGCTAGTAGTACGCTCAACCTTCTGTATAGTATTTTAAGCCGTAGTGTTAAGCACTGGAAATATTGAGTTGTATGTGAATTTGTATATGATGATGCTGGATTTAGAATATAAAAACTAGCAGTATTTTTTGTACTATATTTTCCATGGAATTGCTTGTTGTACTCTTGTTGTTTATGTTTAACTTTATTATCACACTACTGTCCGACTCATTGGCTGAATGGTCAGCATACTGGCCTTCGGTTCAGAGGGTCGCGGGTTCGATTCCCGACCGGGTCGAGGATTTTAACCTTCATTGGTTAATTCCAGTGGCCTGGGGGCTGGGTGTTTGTGCTGTCCCCAACATCCCTGAAACTCACAGACCACACATAACACTATCCTTCACCACAATAACACGCAGTTTCCTACACATAGCAGATGCCGCCCATCATCATCGCAGGGTCTGCCTTATAACGGCTGCACTCTGCTATAAATAGCCACACGAAATTAAATTAAATCACAATACTGTAAGTGATCGTTGCCATCAGGATATTTCCCAATTGCGATGTATTTGATGATAATAATAATAATAATAATAATAATAATAATAATAACAATAATAAAAATAATTGTTTTACGTCCCACTAACTACAATCTTATGGTTATTGGAGAAGCCGAGGCGTCGGGAATTTGTCCACAGGAGTTCTTTTACATGCCATTAAATCTACGGACACGGGGCTGACGTATTTAGGCACCCTCAAATAACACCGGACTGAGCCAGGATCGAACCTGCGAGGTTGGGATCTGAAGGTCAGAACTCTACCGTCTGAACTACTGAGCCCGGCGTTGAAAATCACGTTTGACGCCAATAAATACCAAATCCCACAGGGTGAATTGACCTAACCATAACGTATCCATGCAGCCAATGAGGAGCCGTTTCCAGGACATGTATCCAGCAGCAACAGAACACTTAGTTTAATTTACACTAGCTGATGTACCCGTGCTTCGCTACGGGATTCGCAGAAAGACTGACTTGGTGGCTTTTCTAACTGAATTCAACATAGATCATTACAAAAACGTCAGTAGGAATGTAGCGATTGAAAGCAATGTTATCATATAAAATACTCGATCAAATGAAAAAAAAAACTTTCTCACTTTCAACGAACAGTACTACGGTGCCGATCTAAGAGTCCAAAGTTCCAGAGATGGATTAACCAGGTCGCAGACTGCCGTGAACCCTCCTTTGTCATTATTCCGTTAAATATGCACACTACTCATTCCAATCAGTGGCTCAGAGTAGGGATTGTATAGCTCGAATACTATGATGAACCAGTGTGTTACGTACCAGATATATCAGAAAATGTATGAACCAGAGGAATGACATACTAAAGAAGAAAGTTATCTTACACCCCAACTACTTCCCACCAATATACAGGCAGGCTGTTACAGTCAGTACGACCAGGCGAGTTGGCCGTGTGGTTAGGGGCGCGCAGCTGTGAGCTTGCATCCGGGAGATAGTGGATTCAAACCCCACTGCCGGCAACCCTGAAGATGGTATTCGGGAGATAGCGGGTTCGAGCCCCACTGTCGGCAGCCCTGACGATGGTTTTCCGTAGTTTCCCATTTTCACACCAGGCAAATGCCGGGACTGTACCTTAATTAAAGCAACGGCCGCTTCCTTCCACTTCCTAGACCTTTCCTATCCCATCGTCGCCATAAGACATATCTGTGTCGGTGCGACGTTAAGCAAAAAAAAGAGATGGTATTCCGTGGTTTCCCATTTTCACACCAGTCACACCAGGCTGTATCTTAAAGCCAAGGCCGCTTCCTTCACACCACTATTCATTTCCTATCCCATCGTCGCCATAAGACCTACCTGTGTCGGTGCGACGTCAAGCAAATTTTAAAAAAACCTCGGTACGTTGCAGTAATCCTATCTATCGGGGATGAGAGGAAACAGAAGACAAAAAACACATCACAACAAACAATGGTCAATGTAATGTTATTGCTGATAAAGTTTATGAGCTTTCTATATTGCAGGCCTTCACATTAGTTTTCTTTCGACTTTGTGATATTAGGGTGTCTTACAAAATTATTTATATCGTAGACTGTAGTTCCTTATTCTCAGACTTTACATACCGATTTTCACTAAATTCTGTTCACCCATTTTCTCGTGACTCGACGCTGATTTGGACTTAGTAACAAAAATCCAAATTCATGAATATCTCCGATTATATGCGGTACGGTAACAATGTATAAGACATAAGTGATCGGAAATTTAATAACTTCTTACATAACTACTACTAACTTACGACATAACTAAAGTTATGTTAGTTATGTAGTATCGATAGGACCACTAATAACATAAATAACTTATTTGAGAACTAAATTTCAGACCTTCCCCTAAACTACCATTTCACTCAGCGTGAATAAAATAATTTCTAGCCTAGATTGCAGTGGTTCATCACCCGACATTACATACCGATTTTCATTAAATTCTCTTCAGCCGTTTTGTCGTGATGCGTGTACATACATACATACAGACAGACAGAAATTACGGAAAAGTAAAAAATGCATTTCGTTGTTACTGTGGACATGACCGATACAAAAATACCATCCTTTTCCAATTCTGAGTAATGTACAGACAAAACTTTTATTTTATATATATAGACATATAGATTTATCGATACGACCACTAATAACATAAATAACTTATTTGAGAATTACATTTCAGGCCTTCCCCTAAACTACCATTTCACTCACCGTGAATAACATAATTTATAGCCGAGTTTGTAGTGGTTCATCACCCTACATTACATACCGATTTTCATTAAATTCTCTTCAGCCGTTTTCTATCGATGCGTTTACAATCATACATACATACATACATACATACATACATACATACATACATACATACATACATACATACATACATACATACATACATACAGACTGACAGACAGACAGACAGAAATTACGGAAAAGTAAAAAATGCACTTCCTTGTTACTGTGGACATGACCGATACAGAAATACCATTCATTTCAAATTCTGAGGAATGTACAGGCAAAACACTTATTTTATATATAGATTACATTTCAGGCCTTCCCCTAAACTACCATTTCATTCAGTGTGAATAACATTATTGATAGATTAGATTATAGCGACCTATTCTCCGACTTTGCATACCAATTTTCGAGAAGATACGACCACTAATAAAATAAATATTTGACAATTAAATTTTAGGCCTTCCCCTAAACTACCATTTCTCTCAGCGTGTATAGCCTATATTGTAGCGACTTATTTCCCACTTTGTCTAGCGATTTTCATTAAGACACGACCACTAATAACATAAATATTTGAGAATTCAATTTCAGGCCTTCCCCTAAACTACCATTTCACTCAGCGTGATTAAAATAATTTATAGCCTAGATTGTAGCGGTTCATCACCGGACTTTACATTCCGATTTTCATTAAATTCTCTTCAGCCGTTTTCTCGTGATGCGTGTACATACATACATACATACATACATACATACATACATACATACATACAGACAGACAGACAGACAGACAGACAGACAGACAGACAGACAGACAGACAGACAGACAGACAGAAATTACGGAAAAGTAAAAAATGCATTTTCTTGTTACTGTGGACATGACCGATACAGAAATACCATTCTTTTCAAATTCTGAGCAATGTACAGACAATACTCTTATTTTATATATATATAGATTGTTATGTTAGATGATTTCATTTAATATTATTCTACTAATCTGTGGCTTCACTGTAAACAACTTAGTTTTAATCATTGTATATTTAAACTAGCTGCTTCCCGCGGCTTCACTCTCATGAAGTCGGAAATTTGATAAAAAGTAATCGTTCCTCCATACTGCACTAAGACATTATCTGGAAAACCCTAAAGTATAAAAAATCACCGAAAAAATTGAGTTTCTTTTACCCCAGAACCTCTTTGTAAACCACGTTTGTGGTATTCCCTTTTGGGGCTAACAAGACCAGGCTACAGGCAGCCCGTGCAGTGCATCCAGCATGGGCCACAATTCCTCAGGAAGCGATCCAGGGCATTATTGACTCCATACCTCAACGAATTCATCAATTTATTGCAGCTCGTGGTGGGCACATCCTGTATTGGTTGTTGTCCAAACTTGCGCTCAGAGGGACATGAAAGTGCAATCATCGAATCACAACCGAACACTCGTCCTGCATGTTCAATTGCAGCAATATAACACCACTCCTTCTGGGTGTTGCAATTTCAATTTTCTTCAGTGTATTAGTTTTCACAAATCTTTCACTTCAACTATCATTAAACTATAGTAGTGGTACAGGGCGCTTCATGCCAAATCGGACAAAGAAACCCTGCAAGAAATGAACTTAGCTTTTCCAAATTTCGAAAATTTTAATACAGATAAAAAAGAGTAAAAAAAGACTGTGCAAAAATATTCTCCTAGCCGTAATAGCGCTCACAGAAAAGTCATTATCAATCAATAAATCAATCAATCAATCAATCAATCAATCATTGATCTGCATTTAGGGCCGTCACCTAGGTGGCAAATTACCTATCAGTTGTTTACCTAGTTTTTTTTAATATGACTTAAAAGAACTTGAAAATGTATCGAACAGTTCCCTTGTTAAATTATTCCAGTCCCTAGTTCCATTAGCTACACATTAATGTGTGCCCCAATTTGTCCTTTTGAATTCCAACTTTATCTTCACATTACTATCTTTCATACTTTTAAAAGCTCCACTGAAATTATTCGTATACCGACGTCAATCCACGCCATCTCTCCATTGACAACTCGGGACATACAGCTTAGCCGAACAGCTCGTCTCTTTACTCCCAAGTCTTCTCAGCCCAAAGTTTGCAACATTTTCGTGACGTATGAAATCACTCTGGTACTTTTCCAGTACTCGTATCAAGTAATCCTCGTGTGGGTCCTAAAATTATCGTTTATTATTTTTCGTAACCTCCGAGTCTCATATGTCCTTCGAGATGGAAATATGAATGCGGTTCTATTTTTACATATATTCTTGTTAAATATATGTGAATCATGTGGGTTGTTTGCAATATTATAGACCAGCTCATTGAAATATTAATTTTATTCATATTGCAAGATAGAAGAAATATATAAATATATCAACGCTTTTAGTTTCCAAATAGTGTTTCCAAATTTATCGGGCCGCACGTGACATTCTAATAAAAATGAATAAATAGGCCTAATTGCTAGTGAGAGAAACTGTTCTAGCTGTAGGTCTGATGGTGTTTACTCGCTTGAAAAGGTTTGAATTCTGCCGGAAGCAACAATGCTTATCATAGTACAATAATTACTACAGTGTGATTGAGGTCCAGAGGTTCAGAGGGCCCTGAGTTCGATTTGCGGTCTGGTCGGGGATTGTAAATTTGTCTGGTTGATTCCTCACGCTCGGTGACTCGGTACTTTTGTTCGTCTTAATACACATCTTCATTTACAGACAATACTTCAAACTGCCAACCACCACAGAACTATGAGTCTCACAAGTAGCACGTAGCAACACAACAAGCGGGAAGCAACGCAGCACATGTTCAATTAAACTGTACAGCGATTTTCATCTCCTGTCAGTTGCAGTTCGTGTAGGTTGGTGTAGGGTTGCATGAAGTTAAAGCGCGAGTTGTGATAACCAACCAAGTAAATTCGCTTTCATACAATTATAGAAGACCCCCAAAGTTTTGTAAAGGCAGTCCGTGTCCTGCTTTGAAGAGGAAACAGTAGTGACTTCAAAAATATTTTGTTAATATTTTGTTAATAATTAAATTTAATAAGTAGATTTCCAGAATATGCTAATAACTAAATTCTGAACAGATTTATCATTAAATCAAGATTAATAGCTGTTCATAATATTTCTGTGAATTTTTGACTCTCGGAAAAATAAATGATATTCAACATTTAATAAATTGTAGACTGCTGAAGAGAGAAAACGCATACTGAGAGCAGAAATGAATACCTCCGAACACTTCACATTTCTAAGATACTAATTCTTCAAAATTTAAAAATACTCATTTTAGGCCGTCCAATTTCACATGGAATGTCCTGTATACCACGCAGATGCCATCATAATGTTCAGGTCATGTGGCAGGTGTGCCGGGAGTTACGAAATATAAACTCTTCCCAGGGAACGCAGTGAAGAGGTGGACTTGTTTCCGTTGCATCATAGGATTTACAACAGGTGAAGAGTGAATTATGCACGGAGAATGTGGTGACGCAGAACAGTATTGCTTTCGACAGACAGATCTGTACATCTCGGTCAAAGTACTAAGAACTGAACAACGGCGTGGGACTAACAGTAAAGTGGGTGGCTAAGATAATCAAATGTAATACCATATCCAGATGGATTACAGTCCAGTCGACTGGAACTTAAGTAAGTTTGAACACCCATTGATATTGCACCTTGAAGGAAAAAAAAAAAAAATTAAGTTATCACCAGGAGTTGGTCGAAAATTGATAGGCAAGGACAAGTCTCCTTCGCCAAAGACGTCCGTGCGAATGGTTTTCCAACAAAACGCACAACATTATGCACTTTTTGAAACCCATCTGATTCACAACTTGGGTTGTTGCTGTAAACACCTATTTAGAAATATGGGGATAATACAGAGAAAAGCACTGAAAATATTGTTTAATTTTCGCATGTTAACACCAACCTTACAACAACACAAATTCTTAATAATAATAATTATAATAATAATAATAATAATAATAATGTTATTTGCTTTACGTCCCACTAACTACTTTTACGGTCTTCGGAGACGCCGAGATGCCGGAATTTAGTCCCGCAGGAGTTATTTTACGTGCCAGTAAATCTACCGACACGAGGCTGTCGTATTTGAGCACCTTCAAATACCACCGGACTGAGCCAGGATCGAACCTGCCAAGTTGGAGTTAGAAGGCCAGCACCTTAACCGTCTGAGCCACTCAGCCCGGCACAAACTCTTCAGGGTCCTGTCAATTGACGGCTTTCGGCAGAAAACGTCACCTACCCAAGACGTTCAGTATTAAACAAAATTTAAGTCACACTATTACAGCATGTAAAGTACATTCAGATGTACAGGATTTAAAAACAACAAATTTCATTAACATCTGTTGCATAATCACTCATTCCTAAAAAATATGGCATATATTCCTTATGAAACTATTCGACAGCTCTATATAATAAACTACCGAAAGATATAAAAAAGCTACCCCCCTGACCATTTTCAGAACTAAAACATTTGCCTAATGCAGACTAGATAGACACTGTATAATGAATGTGATTGACTTGCTAACGGTTTTATAATATACGTTTTATGATTATGTTTGTTTTGTTAGTATTTTGTATGTTTTTGTGATATAACTGCAAAGGAACGTTGCTAATTCACTAGCTCTCAAACTGCTGTTAAAGCAATATAAACTGTACTGCACTTTTATGAGCCTGTGCTCCGATGCCCGTGTAAATAACAAAATTAATACAAAATAAAGATATTAATTTTAAAATAAATGTTTAGATCCCCATTGGTCTACGGATTCAGGAATATTCAATGTTGATTTTGTAATGGGATACAATCATGAGACAAAGTTATAAATATTGATTTATCATTCGGACAGGAACGTTTGAGCGGAGAGACATCGTTACAAGCTCCCCAAAATGGTGAATGTGTTCCAAACCCCGACCAATGCATGTGACATTTTTGAAACGAAAACTCATACTCCTCTAGTGCGGATTGCACACAAAACATCAGTCAAGGAATCCAGGTAGGACCGCGTAGTTGTTCTATCTATGTACATTATGTACAGGATGCCGGCGTTTCTAATGCATTACATCCTTTATAAAGGTGGATGATGTACCCGCACTCGATACGAGGTTACTGATCTCGAAAATCGAGGAGGGGTGGCCTACATGGTGACTGATCAACCCCTACTCGATCCGCGGTTGTTAGTCTCCCCATGCAGTTAAAATCGAGCAGGGATACATCAGTCACCTTGATAAAGAATACTATAATGTATTAGATACGTAGGCAACCTGTACATAATGTACATAGTATATTTCTAGAACATTTTAGGAAAGGAAAATGTATATACTGTATTGGGTTATTAAGCTTTCGCTATTTAACGCTCTCTGGACAGGAATCTATTCGTAGTACTCGTACCAAACGCGGTAGGAATAATGGCCAGGTTATGCGGTACAAGATTTGCATGGTTCACCACACCTGAAAGGCAGGGGTTATCGAGGGAACATTCCCACACGCGCCGATATGAAGAGAGGTATCAGGCATGCCAATGGAGATATTTCGTGCAGCCGAGCAATAAGCTATCCTACGCTTAAGTCCTGGGCACAAATGAACACAACTTCGAGCTCACATTGTAGTGTGACGGACGCTATGTTCACAAACACCAGGGACATTGTATGACAAGTCAACGCATTAAAAGGGTTTCATTGGAAATGCATATTCATATTCATATTCTTATTCGTCTTTTCCACATAGAAAGTTTAATTGTCACCACCCGGTACTTTAGACAAAAGACAGGATAGATGAATGAATGAATGAATGACGGTACTTATATTGTGCATACATAAGGCAGACGTCAGTTCCTCATAAGAGTCAATGTGAGATCAACACACTCACACGCACAGAAAGAGAGAAGGGTGAGGGAGGGACCTTTCTCAGGTTACCATACACAGCTGGAATGACGTCACAGACATTTGCACGGCTTCGCCTGGGTTCTTAAACCAAACCGCAAGGTGAGTGAGGGTGCCTTCTCCTCGCTGAAGGACAGTGCAACAAGAAGGTCTCGAAAATGAAATTCCCACGTCTATTTTTCTCATAACGGCATGTCAGGCATTTTCATACAAAGTGGCATATTATCTGGGGTCTTAGACGTGACTCATCCAATCTCTATGAACTCTCACTGTAAGCATGTATTATAGTCAAACTGCAGAGGTTAACAATGACATATCTTCTCTCGTGACCGCTGTTGTAAAAAAAAACGTTATCATGAAGAAATATTCACCGATACATTCTTCTTTTTCCCCCCACAGCTTTCACATTAATTGCAAGCAGTGTCAAATAAATCCCCGGTGTTAACTTCGCCATTTACGGAGAATTTCACAGTATATAAATATATAGGCCTAAATTGTATTCATACGATCCACCGAAAATATGCAAGTGACCAGAACAAAGTATTTTCCACTCGAAAATCGTTAGGTTCAAAAGAGAAAGGGAGAAAGTATTCGGTAGTTTAAAAATAATATTATTTTGTATTTTAGAAGTTGCTTTACGTCGCACCGACACAGATAAGTTTTATGGCGACGATGGGACAGGAAAGGGCTAGGAGTGGGAAGGAAGCGTCCGCGGCCTTTATTAAAGTACAGCTCAAGCATTTGCCTGGTGTGAAAATGGGAAACCACGGAAAACCATCTTCAAAGCTGCCAACAGTGGGGTTCGAACCCACTATCTCCCGAATACTGGATATTGGCCGCACTTAACTGACTGTAGCTATCGAGCTCGGTAATAATAATAATAATAATAATCATAATAATAATAATAATAATAATAATAATAATAATAATAATAATAATAATAATAATATACCTCTACAGATAAATTACTGACTGCATTAGGAGAATTCGGCTTGGCAAAGTTATTCAATCCCGTGTGTAAGATGTATGATACAGGAGAAGGGCCAGCCGATTTTTGACAGAATGTCGTTATAGGCCACATATTCCCAAAAAAGAACAGGTGCTGAAAAGTGTGAAAACTGTTGTTGTTTGAGCCACCAATCCATATACTGGTATGATGCAGCTGTCCAGGCCACCCTATCCTGTGCTAACCTTTTCATTTCTGCGTAACAACTGCATCATACATCTGCTCTAATCGGCTTGTTATATTCATACCTTGGTCTAACCCTACCATTCTTACCCCCTACACTTCCCACAAACACCAACTGCACAAATCCAGGGTGTCTTAAGATGCGTCCTATCATTCTATCTTTTCTTCTCATCAAATTAACTATCGCACCATTAGTTTAGTATCCCAACCTTGTAAAATTTTAACACAAGACAAGTTAAAACTTAGGGGAAGATCGGTTCGGCTTCAGAAGACATGTGGGAACGTGTGAAGCAATCCTGACTTTACGTCTGATCTTAAGGGATCGAATTAAGAAGAACAAGCCCGTGTACATGGCATTCGTAGATCTAGAAAAGGCATTCAGTAATGTTGATTGGATCAAGATGTTTGAGGTTCGGAAGGGGATCGGGATCAGATAATAAGAAGGAAGGATTATCTACAATCTATACAAAAATCAGTCTGCAGTGATAAGAATTGAGGACTATGAAAGAGAAACAGCAATCCAGAAAGGATTGAGATAAGGCTGCAGTTTTTTACTTTCCCCTTTTTAATGTTTATATACAAACTGTGACAATAAAGTTCGGTGAATGAAGTCAAAACGGTCGATCCGGCAACATTGGCGACACAGCAGGTTTTGACCACCTGCTCCCAACGTTGTTCAGTTGAGCATCGTGTGTGTGCCGTGTAAGACCTGTTTGACACAGTGCGTGTTTAGTGCGTTGGTTCTGAACTGCGAACAGGAACATGAACGACCAAAAGATCAATGTACAGTTTTGTTTTAAGCTTACCAAGACACCGAAAGAAACGCATGCGATGCCGGTACGTGTTTATGAAGATCAAGCACTGTCCTTGAAGTGTGTGTACGAGTGGTTTGTCCATTTTCGAGGAAGCCGGGAAAGTGTTTCTGACAACCCCCGTATCGGAAGACCGGCGTCCGCCGTCGGTGACGAAAACATTGAGAAGGTGAGGACATTAATCATGAACGATCGGCGATTAACTGTGCGCATGACAGCGGATGAACTGCAGATTAACCGTGAATCCGTGCGACAAATCGTTACCCAGAAGTTAGGGAAGAGGAAAACGTGTTCTCATCTTGTGCCACATCACTTGACGGACGATCAGAAGCAGGCACGTTTAGTGGCTTCACAGGATTTTGTCGAAATGGCGGATGCGACACCAAATTTCTTGAAAGAGATTTGACGATATTCCTGACATCCAACGAAACGTGACGAGACTTTTGAACACCATCCCAAAGGAAGCCTTCTTGCAAAGTTTCCAGGACATGTATTGCCGATCACAGCAGTGCATAGTTATGGGAGGGGATTATTTCGAAGGACAGTAAGGTCACCGTCGTCCATTGTTCATCTATGTTGATAGCACAGGACTATTCACCGAACTTTATTTTCACAGGTTGTAGAACAGGTGGTAATGGAAATCCAAGAGAAATATGGAAAGGGAATCAAAATCCAAGGAGAGAAAAATAAAAACTATGAGATTTGCTGATGATATTGTTATTTTATCTGAGCCTGCAGAATATCCGGATAAATAGCTGAATGGAATGAACAGTCTTGGAAGAGTACAAGATGAAAGTAAATAAATCCAAAGCAAAAGTAATGGAGACCAGTCGAAGTCGGTAACGAACGATAGCAGAAGTAACAAACAAACCCCATGGCACAACAGCCCCGAAGGATAATGGTCTACCTAGCGACCGCCGCTCAGCCCGAAGGCCTACAGATTACGAGGTGTTGTGTGGTCAGCCCCACGGATCCTCTCGGCCGTTATTCTTGGCTTTCTAGACCGGGGCCGCTATCTCACCGTCAGATAGCTCCGCAATTCTAATCACGTTGGCTGAGTGGACCTCGAACCAGCCCTCTGATGCAGGTAAAAATCCCTGACCTAGCCGGGAATCGAACCCGGAGCCTCCGGTAAGAGGCAGGCACGCTACCCCTACACCGCGGGGCCGGCACATAGCAGAAGTAAGGACATGAAATGCAGACTAGCACAAGCATGGAAGGCCTTTTTTAAGCAAAGACCTGCTCACTTCAAACATTGATATAGGAATTAGAAAGGTGTCTTTGAAAATTTTTGTCTGGAGTGTGGCATTGTGGAAGTGAAATATGGACAACTAGCTCAGAAAGAAAGCGAACAGAAGCTTTCGAAATGTGGTGTTACGGAATAATGCAGAAGGTGAGGTGGGTAGATCGAATCACGAATGACGAGATATTGAACCGAATTGGTGAGAGGAAATCAATTCTGCGAAATTCGGCCATAAGAAGAGATAGAATGATAAGACACATCGTAAGTCACCCAGGTCTTGTTCGGTTAATTTTTTCCTGATTTTAAAATGTTTTTATTTATTTTTTATTTTTGCTAGTGACTTAACGTCGCACTAACATATTGAAGGTTTTCGCCGTCGTAAGGATGGGAGAGGGCTAGGATTGGGAAAAAGTGGCCGTCGTCTTAACTGAGGTACAGTCCCTTCATTTGCCTGCTATGAAAATGGGAAACAGCGGAGAGCCATCTACAGGGCTGCAGACGGTGTGACTCGAATGCACCAACTCCCGAATGCAAGCTCACAGCTACGCGACCCTGACCGCACGGCCAACTCGCTCGGTAGTTAGCTTTTGTGGGAAGTGCAGGTGGAAGAACGGTGGGAGTAGACTAAGGCATCAATACGACAAAAAAGATTACAGTAGATGTAGGATGAAAAGGTCAGAACAGGATAGGGTGGCATGGAGCACTGCATCAAACCGGTCTATGGACTGGAGACCCATACAACAACAATAACTCTTCACCTGGTGTGTCTGCGGTTGGTATTGGAAAGTAAATACTTGTCTTAGTGTGTGGGAGTGGTGTACAAAGTTTAATTGGCAATAATAGGCTCGTGCTGTGTCGTGGAGTCGAGTTAATAGATTGGAGAGTTCCTGTTGGGAGTGGCAGGGGGAGGGGGTATCGCATGCTCACCCACGCTCTGGTTGGCATCTATCCGATCCGTCCTCTCGCCAATTTCACCAGTTAAATAAATATATCATACTTAGCTCCAAGGAACAACATGACCACGTTTCGAAACCCAGCCAGTAAATGTGGGATTTAAAAAATGAAAAGTCACGCCTTTGCGGTTCGAATTCCACGCGAAAGCAGACGTCCCCCAGCTATCGTTAGAGGCCTGCACGGATGCGGATACCCGCGGATATCCGCGAAGTTAGTGGCTTGGCGGATGCAAACTGTATGGTAGTGCGGATAATTTTGTTGATAATTTCTAAATAATGGCGTTTATTGATTTTCCCTCAGATATAGTCTTGTTTTTGCTTGTGGTTAGGTGACTCTTGACATTGGTATAGGAGAATATTTATATATAAAGAGCCTTGAAACCTTAAAGCTGTAAATCTGACCTAAGCCTACCTGGCTCCTGCCCACAATTAATGGAAGGAAGGAACAAAGGTACGTACGTCGGTAGTTGTCGCAAGAGAAAATCCCTCATAAACCTGCGACTGTAGGGGTTCTGGTGCCAGGTGTCAGGCCTATTGTATTATGTTAACAGATCTATCCGTTTCAATACTTGGGTGTAATATCCTGTAGTTAAATATTTAAACTATCCGCGGATAACCATTTTGCGGATGCGGATAACCATTCGCGGATGCGGGTGCGGACGAATGAAGTGCGGATGCGGAGTGGACATTATTTTGTACAAAATATATCCGCGCAGGGCTCTAGCTATCGTCACGATATCAACAGTCTCGTAAAGCTACAAGCTTGCTTGCTTGCTTCCTTGCTTGTTGGTAAGACCCCAATTAGAGTTTGGTTCCAGTGTATGGGACCCTCACCAACATTACTTGATTCGAGAAATGGAAAAAGTCTGGAGGAAAGTAAACGATGTGTTCTGGGTGATTTTCGACAAAAGAGCAGTGTTACGAAAATAGTGCAAACTCTAGGCTGGGTGTAAGGAGACGACCTGCCCGGCTAAGCGGTATATTCCCAGCTGTCGGTGGAGAGATGGCATAGAATCACATTAGTAAAAGAATAAGCTTGAATGGAGTTTTTACAAGTAGGGAAGATCATAATATGAAGATAAAGTTGGAATTCAAGAAACAAATTGGGGCAAATATTCATTTATAGGAAGAGGAATTAGGGATTAGAATAATCTACCACGGGAGCTGTTCGATATATTTCCAACTACTTTGAAATCTAGGAAAACAAATGATAGGGAATCTGCCACTGAGTGACAGCCTTATATGCAAATCAGTGGTGATTGATTGACTGATATTTATTTATTCGATTTCACATACCCCAAGTATACAAAACTGTCGACCACGATACTAAAAACCCCTTCATGAAGCAATAATACATACATACATACATACATACATACATACATACATGCATACATATCGTTATAAACTGTTATTCCTTTAAGTGCTCGGCCTGCATGCCTCTGCGAATGAACTATGCGCCTCCACGATATCTTACTTGCACTAGCTCTGTGGCAGGTCATTAAATCATTAATAACGGCGTCTGTCCACTGTGTCGTCCTGGTCTCCCTCTGCTTCTCTTACCCTCCATTGCCGAGTACATTACTGTCAGAAGCAAGCTTGTAGTTTTGCCTGATTGTTGACATCGTGATTATAGCCAAAAGACTTCCACTTTCACGTGGAATCTGATCCTCAGGGACGTGACTTTTCATTTCTAAAGTCACACATGTATTGACTGAAATTCGAACCACGGCCACCTTGGCGAGAAGCCAGTGACTATAATGCTCGGCTACCTCGCCCTCTCCATTATTTTCTTAGATAGCCTCTGCTGCTTATTCGTCCCATATTATTACACCACCGAAGTCTGTTTATACGCACAGCTTCATCCACCGAGTTCATTCCTAGCATAGCCTTATCTCCTTATTCCGAGTACCCCCTACCATTGTTTCCACCTGTTTGTACCAGCAATCCTTCACGCTACTTTCATGTCAGTCATTTCCAACTGAATAAAATATCCTGAGCACACCCAACTCCCACTCCTGTATAGCGATGTTGGTCTAAAACAGACCGATGAAAAGAAAATTTCGTCTCAAGTCTGTGGTCTTTCTTACTGAAAACCATTCATGGCAGCTGCAAGCTCAGGGCATTAGCTTTGCTACATCTTGATTCATTACTATTAATAATAATAGCAAAGTCATCTCCGTACAGGCCACGAAGGCCCTTGGAGACGTAGAAAGTAAAGCCTTCCACTATCCGTAACTTCGACACTTTGTTCAATCAGCTTCCGAGTTGAAGACTTAACAGGCAATGCGACAGTCGACATGTTCCAGACCAGCTGATCACTGGAATATTCCTCGCTTCCAAATATTCACTCCCGCGAGGTTACAGCCGTTGACAGGAAGGAGGTTTACTTGTGTCTGTTAGCGGACAAAGAGTTGTGGAACTTTGACCGTTTCTGCCAAATTCTTTGAGTGCGCGCTGCTTCAAACCAGTCATGAATTTGTAATACAGCCGGGAATCGAACCCGAGTTAACCAGATAGAAATTGACGTTCCTAAACCACGGTGGAACCGAGGCAGTGAGAGTAAAGGCATGCTCGATTCACCCGGAAGGACGTGGGTTCGATTCCCCGTCAGTAAATTCAAAAATATAAGAAACGAGATTTCCACTTCCGGAGGTGCATATGACCGTGAGGTTAATCTGTAGCACTTCAAAATCTACATCTTCTTCGTTCGAAGTCAGTTCTTCCTGATCCTAATTAACATGAAATGATGCACAATTAATCACAGTTTACCTCTCTACCATGACAGTAACGTCTTTTTCGGCTTTAATTTTAACGATCTAGGAAAGGTAGGGGCGGGCCAACTAGATGACGCCTCCTCTCTGGCCAGGAAATTCGGCGGGTTTGGAGATCTGATGGAGTCGGGAGATGGGTTGGGGTGGTTTGACTCGGTGAAAGAAATGGAGAGGGGTTTCGGCCTCTTGGCTGAGTGCTTTATTGATCTTGAAATGTTTACAATTGTTAATTTTATATTTACAGAGATTTTACAGTGCTAGCAACAACTGCTATGTTCTGTCCGGGGTTGTTTCTCTTGCGGTGCTATACAGTATATACAATATTTACAGATTTATGAGGTAAAGAAATGTTGTGCGAATGGGATTTAACTTAGTGAGGAATTTATGACTGTGATGGTCTGCACTCGCGGTTAGGTAACACAATTGAGAAGGTAATTGGTTTAAAAATCACCCTGTCAGCAATTCTATAAGTGGTTTCCCGTTTCAACTGAATGTGAATGCCGTACAATACCTAGTACATACTGTAAACCATAATAGCTTTCTTACCAGCCCTAGCTTCAATTACAAACACATAAACCAGGATAGATATCACATCCACAAGGGTTATCACATCGATTTCACACACTTAAATGAAGAAACACCAACAAACAACGAAGTTACTAAAACAGCATTATTAAGACTCTCTCCATTGTTCTGCATACACTTGTTTGTGTGCAACAGAGTGAAGAGTCCAGGAGCAAGATGTTGATGGTACGTACTAGCGATAGCTGAAAAATCATGTAGCAGTTACTTTGTCACAGTTACATGCTTGTCACTGTTACAAATGTAACGAGGACAAAAAATAACCGGTTATCAAGTAACGGCAACAGAATAACGTACTAGTGAAAACAGTAACTGGGAAGTGGTAACTGTCACTAGTAGCGGCTTACAGACACAGAATGTGACCTTCAGAGTTCGGATAGTCTTCCAAGTGAGAGTGCTTTTGTAGGAGATTGCTGTAAGTCAAATACACTATAGAGTATATTATACATCAGTTGCTGCAGTCATTTGGTAACTAAAGTGTAAACTGTTATGACATATTCAACTGCTCAGGGGTAATCGTTGACTAAGACATCACGCAGGGCCACCTACATTATTATATTATTATCAGTTTCACCTGTATAATTTTTCTTGTGCCATAAATAAATTAGTATGCTAACTTTCCATATTGATATTATAGATAACATATTATAGATAACATAACATTATTCAATTTACTTAATCGATCCACTTGTAGTGGTTTGTGTCGAGGTTTGGCAGGATAGATCATCATGTTTTCTTGCCTTCTATCTTTGATCGGGGCATTGCCAAACTCATTCCTCTAGATTTAAGAAAAGACGCTATGTTGTCTTCTCATTCCATCCGTTGTCTACCTCTCGTTAACTTTATAGAAAATAGGAATGCGTGTTTTGCTGCACCGACTTTCAACAGTGTAGTGATGCGTGCGCGCATGTGCGAGTGAATGTACGGGACTTCACAACATAGCTGTAACGAGACAAGCTTTTTTTTTTGCTAGTTGTTTTACGTCGCACCGACACAGATAGGTCTTATGGCGACGATGGGATAGGAAAGGCCTAGGAGTGGGAAGGAAGCGGCCCTGGCCTTTATTAAGGTACAGCCCCGCCATTTGCCTGGTGTGAAAATGGGAAACCACGGAAAACCATCTTCAGGGCTGGCGATAGTGGGGTTCGAACCTACTATCTCCCGAATACTGGATACTGGCCGCACTTAAGCGACTGCAGCTATCGAGCTCGGTACGAGACAAGCTTGAAGCCGTGACTAGGCTGTGACCAATAAAAGGTGAGTAACGTTGTACGTTATTTCTAACTGTTACTTTTCACAGTTACTTTATTGTAGCAGTGACAGATGTAGTAGTTACACAAAAATAACCGTTTGGCACACCTCTAGTACGTACAGTACACTACTTGGTAGGTATCATACAAAACCAAGCGTCGCGGACTACTCCGGCAAGTCTAGAACCCGGCGAATGTAAGGTATCCTTGTTTAGTTATGCATGCTTGCAACACTTAATCCATCATCAACTACAGTGACGTAAGCGCACATAATTGAGGTCAGTGAGCTGTACCTACCATATGATGTGACAGTTTGGTTACGAATAAACCAATACTATCTCCGAAACACTAACCCTCGAACGTGAAAATAATTTCTTACTCTAAAAATATTATTGTATTCTACGATGTTTATTATTTAAGAATTTAGTCATCATATTTTAGAGGGGATGCCCACAGCTGGACGGTGTTATAGGAAGACAACCGATCTTTGCCAGCACATTAACACTGAGATTATTATAGCAGATTTGTCATAAATCTCGATGCCTGCCGTAATGCGAGCGGTGGCTCGGTATTCCCTGACACATTGAAACGCAGAGGCCTTGAAGCTGCAGAGACCTGTGTGCGATGGTCAATGGTCGAGCCTTTCCAGTAGATAATGATCTTCACAAAAATGGTGTTTCTGAGGCCGCAAAGGTATGTGAGGATAGATCAATGGTCTGTCAGAAAAAAATCCACGATTCAAGTAATGGAAAGAAACAAACAGATGGCAAATCAAGTCATGTAAGGGAAAATAGGAACGCATAGGTCTAATAGGGTAAAGAGAATGACAAGTTAGGATCGAAGAGGGTGATAAAAAGGAGACAAGGACAAACTCCACATCTTCATGGACCGCCGTCTTCAAATAGATAGCCTCTTCTCTAATCGGTCTCAATTCTTGTTCATCTATTTCTATCCACGATTTAATGTTCCTGAAACGACAGACTCTTACACATATCATTCTGTTTCTGAGGTGATGAGTACTATTATGGTTACAAGCAATTCAGGAGGGGCAAATAAATATGTTGAATTTGTTTTTGTTTTTTTTTGTTTTTTTTTGCTTTGCGTCGTACCGACACAGATAGGTCTTATGGCGACGATGGGACAGGGAAGGGCTAGGAGTTGGAAGGAAGCGGCCGTGGCCTTAATTAAGGTACAGCCCCAGCATTTTCCTGGTGTGAAAATGGGAAACCACGGAAAACCATTTTCAGGGCTGCCGACAGTGGGGTTCGAACCTACTATCTCCCGAATACTGGATACTGGCCGCACTTAAGCGACTGCAGCTATCGAGCTCGGTAAATTTCTGTTTTAATATATATATATATATATATATATATAAAATACATCTATGTACCTCTTTTAACACCCGAGCGTCGTTAATTTTCACTATATTTGGCAGTAAACTGGATATTGCTAATGCGATATGGCGGCATGAAAACAGAGAGAAAATCTATTTTCTTGTAAACTAAATAGTCTAAATATTCATTTCATTCCGCACTATACTCACTGCATAATAGGGGCTGCCTGGCCGAGGCGGTAAAGGCGTTCTCGGTTCGCCCGGAAGGACGTGGGTTTGAATCCCCGTCAGGAAGTCGTAAAATTTAAGAACCGAGATTTCCGCTTCCGGAGGTGCATATGGCCCTGAGGTTCACTCAGCCTACACCAAAAATGAGTACCAGGTTAATTCCTGGGGGCAAAGGCGGCCGGGCGTAGAGCTAATCACTCTACCCCATCACGTGCCGAGGTTTACAATGGTGGAAGCCTTTACCTTCCACTCCTCCAAGGGCCTTCATGGCCTGTACGGAGGTGACTTTGCTTTGCTTTGCTTTGCTTTTACTCACTGCATAAATGATAATTTACAGTCAAGTATGTGAAACATAATTTCTGCGTACCTCCAACAACCACGCCGGATAACAGATATCGTGTTTCACCTATGGCAGTGTCCTCCTAAATTTTTGAAACAATAATCGGTGATATTTTGGAAATGTTGCCAAACCAACTAACATCCATCCATATTGATTAGCATGCTCTTTGGCGTTTTAACAGTTCTGTCTCCTATCTCCTGAATGCAAGCTCAGAGCTACGTAGCCCAAACCGCTCAACCAATCACTCGGTAAAAGGTAGAACCTTGACCCTAGGAGGCGAGTGTCTAACCGCTTACGCTTCGCAGCCGGTCCCAAAAATATAAGTGACAATGCTACCACAAGCTTCCTGCAACTTTTTACTAACTTCTAGAACTGAGTTGTAGTAAGACAGCGTGCTAGCAGAGGTCACAAGTCCCCAAGTCAATAAGTAGTCGCTAGTAGTATGACTTCAAAGCTTATCAAAATCGGTTATTTATCAAGGAACTGCTTCCAAAAAAAATGCACTTTCAACTTCACTGGCTACGGTCCCTGAGATATATATGTCCGTAACCATGCGACAAAAACCGCATCAGTGGCTAATTTGATTTAGTTTCACTGACACAGAATAAATTCATTGCCAGATCTTTAGATGTCACCGAAGGTCGTAAAAGTGTCCTCGGTTCATCCAGAAGAACGTGGGTTCGATTGTCCGACAAGAAGTCGAAAAACTTAGAAACGAAACTTCCACTTCTAAAGAAGTATATTAATGGGCGTGCGGTTAGGAGCGCGCAGCTGTGAGCTTGCATCCGGGAGATAGTGGGTTCGGACCCCACTATCGGCAGTACTGAAGATGGTTTTCCGTGGTTTCGTATTTTCACGCCAGGCAAATGCTGGGGCTGTACCTTAATTAAGGCCACTGCCACTTCCTTCCCACTCCTAGCCCTTCCATGTCCCATCGCCGCCATAACACCTATCTGTGTCAGTGCGACGTAAAACAAATGGTAAAAAGAAAAAGTATATTGCTCTGGGATGTACTCATCCCACTCCACAAATGAGTAGCACGTTAATTCCTGGGACCGGGCACATAGTTAACCACTCTATCGTACAAAGTAATGAAGTTGAGAACAGTAAAAGTAGAAGGAAACTAGATTAAAAGTACCACTACAATTTCTCAAAAGAACAGGGGTCAAGAAGGAGCTTCGAGATGTTTCTTACTCATATTTCCAACTGGAAGAATTTTAGCAGAAAATTCACGGATAGGAAGTTGAAGTCTTCGAATAACTCTCAAACCGACGAACCCGTACTGATAAGTGAAATGAATACCATTAAGAGATTGGGGAAAGGAACATGAGACAGATATGGACGGCCAGAACTCGTAGAGTACCCGGTTAATTCCAGACGACACAGGCGGCCTTACATAAATCTAATCAATCAATCAATCAATCAATCAATCAATCAATCAATCAATCAATCAATCAATCAATTAATCAATCAATCCTACTTGGTGCTGAGTAGGATTTAAGTAGAGTCTAGATGGTTCACAATTAACTATCTCTCTTGCGCACCCAACATGTTCATTCTGGATGTTTTGCACCATTTTAGTGGTCAGTAGCAGGAAATGTCGCACGTCTGTACCACATACCCTAATGATTTTCTATGGCAATAATAATAATAATAATAATAACAATAAGAAGAAGAAGAAGAAGAAGAAGAATGTCCGCCTCTGTGGTGGAGTGGTTAGCGTGATTAGCTGCCACCCCCGGAGGTTCGGGTTCGATTTCCGGATCTGCCACGAAATTTGGAAAGTGGTACGAGGGCTGGAACTTTCTCCACTCAGCCTTGGGGGTCAATTGAGTAGACGTGGGTTCGATTCCCACCTCAGCCATCCTCGAAGTGATTTCCCGTGGTTTCCCACTTCTCCTCCAGGCAAATGCCGGGATGGTGCCTAACTTAAGGCCACAGCCGCTTCCTTCCCTCTTCCTTGTCTATCCTTCCAAATTTCCCCAACACCCCCACCACAAGGCCCCTATTCAGCATAGCAGGTGAAGCCGCCTGGGCGAGGTACTGGTCTTCATCCCCAGTGGTATCCCCGACCCAAAGTCTCAGGCGGTAGAGGTGGGATTCTTCATTGAGTCCGAGGGAAAACCAACCCTGCAGGCTGAACAGATTAAGGAATGAATAAATAAATTAATAATGACAATGATAAACTTCGGCAAAGGGTCGAGGAGTTCCAGGAGAAGGCTAGACCAAATGACTGTGACTTTAACAACGCCAAAAGTCTCCTTGTTGAGGCCGCCAAAGACGTTGCAGAAATCAAGAGAAGCAAAAAGCATGCCTGGTGGAATAGTACCTGCGAATCAGTCCTCCAAGAAAGACTCAATGCATGGAAACAGTACAACTCTACGAAATCAGAAAATGATTGGGAAACCTACAAAACCCAACGTGCCCAAGCAGCTAGGGTGTTCAGAACTGAGAAACGTAAATACGAAAAATCTCTCATTGAAAAGATAGAACAAAACTTTAGGAAGAATGAAAGCAGAGAGTACTACAGAGCCTTCAAACGCAAACTCACTGGCTATAAACCACCACCTCTATGCTTTGAGCGAACGGACGGCACACTGGCGACGTCAAATGAAGAAAATTGCAGCATTCTGGCAGATTACTTCAAGAATTTACTTAATTGCTCTAAACCGCAAAGCGCCATTGAGACCAAGGAACCCTTACTCAGGTACCCAGATTCCAGACCACCCGACAGAGATGAAATCAAGCGCCACATTGCCCGTCTCAAAAATAACAAAGCGCCGGGGGAAGACTCAGTAGTAGCAGAACTATGGAAATATGCCCCAGAAGAATCACTTGATATCTTGCAAAAGCAAATAGAAGAAATTTGGAACAAGGAGACCCTACCCGAAGATTGGAAAATAGCTTTGATCCATCCATTACAAAAAAAGGCAGCATGAAGAACATCAACAACTACAGAGGAATATCTTTGCTACCCGTGACTTACAAAATTCTATCACTTGCCATCCTGGAGCGTTTGGAAGCACAAGTCGAACATCAAATAGGTGAATACCAAGGAGGGTTCAGAAAAGGTCGCTCAACAGCTGAACAGATCCAAAATCTCAAAACGATCATCAGATATTGTACACTAAGGTCCAAGCAGTATGTGTCTGTCTTTGTGGACTTTAAGAAAGCGTACGACTCCATTGACCGCGAAGTCCTGCTAAACATCTTAAATGAATTTGGAGTTGATCTGAAACTGCTGGCATTAATTAGAGCCACCCTGACCGATACAAAATCCAAGGTGAAGTTCCACGGATGTCTCTCGCATTCCTTTGACATCAAAACAGGAGTCCGACAAGGTGATGGGCTATCCCCGATACTCTTCAACTGTGTTCTTGAAAAGATCATCAGAACCTGGCGGGTGAGATTACAGGAAACCAACTACTGTCCATTGAGAATAGGAACCAAATCCAAGGGGATCGCAACAGACTGATTAGCATTTGCCGATGATATTGCTGTTCTCTCAACCGACATAGAAACCGCTAGAGCTCAAGTTGAAATTTTAAAGGAAATTGCCGAACAAACTGGTTTGCAGATATCGTTTGAGAAAACAGAAGTAATGACTAACATCAAAGAGGCTCCACCAAAACTCCATACAAAATACGGGGACATCACCCGAGTAGACAAATTCAAACACCTGGGTGAGATCATCATGAAAAATGGACTGGACAAAGAAGCACTTCAGGAGCGATTACGCAAACTGGAAATAGCCTACCAAACATCCCGCACAATCTACAACAAAAAATGCCTTTCCCAAAACACCAAGATACGTCACTATGAAACAGTTCTGAAGCCAGTAGTTCTATATGCAGCCGAAACCCTGTCTCTAAATGCCAACAAAGGACTCCTTGAAGAACTGGAGAAAAGAGAACGCAAAATTGTGAGAGGAATCTTGGGATCAAAGTACAGAAATGGAATCCATCAAAAGAGATCCAACAAGGAAGTCTACAGCAAAATAGAGAAAATTACCGACACAATCAGAAAAAGACGGGCACGATTTTACGGTCATCTGAAAAGAATGGACGGAAGAAAGTTAACTAAAGAAATCTTTCACTTTTTTGATTCAAACCCCAAAACCACAATTCCCTGGTTTAGAAATACCAAAGAAGACCTGCAAATGTTACATATCTCAGCTGAAGACGCCTCTAACAGAGATCTCTTCCGCAAGAAATTATTGACGAACGGGCTAAACCGAAACGAGCAACCGAAGAGAAGACACGGTGCCCCTTGGACAGAGGAGCGTAAGCAGGCCCACTCACAAAGAATGAGGGAAATTTGGGCTCTAAAGAAGGCCAAGTTCAGTGTCAAATGCAACAAGACTTAACGTGGTCCTTGAAGGCCCCAGCGAATTATATATAATAATAATAATAATAATAATAATAATAATAATAATAATAATAATAATTGTAACATGAAAATACGGCTTCATGTTTGTCTCCCTTCTTGCTCCTATTGTGCCCGCCATTTAGCGCTAACCCTTGAAACCTTATGCATCAATGAGAAGTTTAGTTTTCGGGATTGGTATCCCTTCCTGAACTGTTAAGATGGCACCAACTCTGTCCAATATGCAGCCAGACAGCCAGGTACCTATAAAAGGGCGATTCAGCTTCTCAGTGTCTGTCTTCCCTGCGTGTGAAGGTGAACTTGTACCGGTAGTCGTCGCGTGAACTGGCTGGTGACAAGGTTAGGGTAATCTTCAAAATGCAAAGTCTATCTCAGATCTTCGGGACTCTCTTTCTAGTTGAGGGAGATAGTTCAAATTGTCTCAAATTGTAATATTGTTATTATGTAATTTTTCAACTAAATTATGTAGGGATTATCTGCGCCATTTAACACATTACTGGGAGAGATTACGTAGGTTCGACTTATGCGATTGCCCCATAAGAATGTAATGCAATAAGGACGGTCGATTACCGTCGGTGACCTCCTCTCTTATCTCTTACTGCGATTAAATTCACCAAAATTTGAACCCTCCTTAAATGTTTTGTATTCTAGCTTTCTTTCTCCTAGTCGTGGCTTAGTTTGGGCTTATCCCGTGATTTAAGTGAGCGCTGGTGTCCGCCTCCATAGCGTAACGGTTAGTGTTTACTTTATTGCTATGCTTTTTAGTATCGTTGTGATCAATTCACTTAATTGTTATCTTCTTTTTATATTGTATACATTGTCTTAATTAATATTTGAAAAGGTATAGGAAGGGGTCATAAATACATGAATTAAATTGAACTGCTATTTCTTCCATTAAATACCTCGTCTAGACCTGAATCCCTGCTGTTTCCTTAAAACCTACTCTATAATAATAATAATAATAATAATAATAATAATAATAATAATAATAATAATAATAATAATAATAATAATAATAATCGCTCTATATTCGCACCAAACGGTAGTTCATGGAATCACTATTAGGAAGATAAATTTCGTTTTGAGTGTCATATCTTCTTCTTCTAAGATTACTGCACCCGTATTTTCCATAGAATGGCATTAAAATCCACCTACTCTTCATTTTTGCTAGTTGCTTTATGTCGCACCGACATAGGTATGTCTTATGGCGACGATGGGACAGGAAAGGCCTAGGAATGGGAAGGAAGCGGCCGTGGCCTTAATTAAGGTACAGCCCCAGCATTTGCCTGGTGTGAAAATGGGAAACAAGGAAAACCATCTTCAGGGTTACCGACAGCGGGGTTCGAACCCATTATCTCCCGGATGCGAGCTCACAGCTGCGCGCTCCTAACCGTACGGCCAACTCGCCCGGTCCTACTCTTCATTTGTCGTAGGTTTGGTCTTCGCGCTAATGTACCTGAGACGGGAGGGTTATGTCTGATACACGTTCATGTGGTACTTCACAGCAGACATGCACGGTATAGGTGCTTGCTCTAACCAGTCATTGCTGGTGAAGCGGGCTGGCAAGAGCTAGGGGAAACTATCAGAATGCGTGTCGTTGTCACGGATGTCATGCTCTTGCATTTGGACAAAAAAATCAAACCCCACGGCATTTAAACGCCCTTGAAACGGCCTTGGCCTGCCCAGCGACCGTTGCTCACCCCAAAGGCCTGCAGATTACGAGGGGTCGTGTGGTCAGCACGATACATCCTCTCGGCCGTTATTCTGGGCTTTCAAGACCGCGGCCGCCATATCGTCGTCAGATAGCTCCTTAGTTCTAATCTCGTAGGGTGAGTGGACCTCGAACCAGCCCTCAGGTCGAGAGAAAAATCCCTGACCTGGCCGAGAATCGAACCCGGGGCCTCCGGGCGAGAGGCAGGCACGCTACCCCTACACCACGGGGCCGGCTGAATTTGGACAAGCCTCGGTTAAGTTGTCAAGAAATAATATAATAGGAAACTTTCAGAATAAAGTTCGAAGGAAAACTATCAAACGTGGCTTGAAATTTCACATGTTGTGTAGTGTAGTCGGTTAGGGGCTCGTCTCCTATGCTGAAAGTTGTGGAATTGAATCCAAGCCCAGCCAGTTGTTATTATGGATTCAATAAATGTAAGAGAAATCCATATCAACAGATTTTTGACGTCTCTTAAAACGCTATAGAAGTGGAAGGACCATTGAATAATTAGGCTTATTATTACCATTATTATGTCTCAGATGTTTAATGTGGATTCTTTAATCTTTATAAGTGCGATCTGTCTAACTGAGGCTGTGGAAACGTGTTCGGTTCACCAAGAAGGACATGGGTTCGACTCCCCGTCAGGGAGCCAAAAAATTTAGAAACGAGTTTTGCACTTCTGGAGAGACTCGTTGTCCTGAGGTTCACTCGGTGCACACCAAAAGCAAGTACCAGGTTAATTCCTGGGGGGCAAAGGGGGCCGTGCACAGACCTAATTACTCCATACCATTACATGCTGAAGTTATGGATAGTGGAAACCATTACCTTCTACTTCTGCAACAGCCTTCATGGCCTGAACGAAGATGGCTTTGCTTTCTTCACAAGTAATTGATTAAACCATTTTCAGGTATGCCGACAGTGGAGTTCGAACCCACTATCTCACAAATGTAAGATCACAGCTACATGACCCAAACCGCGTAGTCAACTCACTCGGTAACCAATTACTATGTTATATCAAGATGACAAAGAGTATATTGTTCTTCGGATAATTTGTTTTACATTTTTGTTTTATCTTCATTTTCTAATCAAATGCGCAATAATGGCGCTCAAATATTAGAATTCATAATGAAAACTGATGCTTTTAAAGTTTCATCCCGTGAGAGATACGGTTTTCATTAGACAAGCACCTTCTTCAGATACGCAGATACAAGCGCACAAAGGCTTCGCGTGGCAAATTGTAAATATTGTCTATAAATCTCTTGAGGGATATTGTTGTAAATCACATTCAGATCCAATAACGAACAAAACCTGCCTGTGAGGTTACGATCATATTGTATTTTCGGCAGTATTATCTGTAATTTGGCGATTACTGCATTAAAACAATCTGAAAATCTTCTAAAAACATTGGTCATTTCCAAAAATGATCGAGACCCTAAACCACTGCTGCACAAGTGTGTTTAACAGGTTATTGAAGACTTCGCTGTGATCGTCAAGACAAAGCGTAATCTTTTGTACCATGCACTGAAAGTCTGGTATAATCGCGATCACTAGAATTCCGGGTGGAAAAGGAAACAGGTAACGTTTGGGGGAAGATTTTGGCCAAACCTGAGGATGAAGGAGAAGTAACCAAGACAACGTCACATGTGTTTATCTTCCAGGAGGTCTGGCTTGCGACGTTGCGCACTCAGAGGCCACTCCCAACTCTATTTTTTCGGGAACTGATTAAGATGTTTCTAAGGTTAAACATTCTGGTTATACTAGCTTTTCCTAATCAAGGAAAACTATAAATTACTGAGCTCGATAGCTGCAGTCGCTTAAGTGCAGCCAGTATCCAGTATTCGGGAGATAGTGGCTTCGAACCCCACTATCGGCAGCCCTGAAAATAGTTTACCGTGGTTTCCCATTTTCACACCAAGGCCGTTTCCTTCCCACTCCTAGCCCTTTCCTGACCTATCGTCGCCATAAGACTTATCTGTGTCGGTGCGACGTAAAGCAACTTGTAAAAAACCATTAATTAACTGTAATTTAATTGCGATGAAGTGTGCACGTTGTAATCCCACCCCAATATATGGCATTTAATTGTTTGATCATTCGCTGACAATAACTTCACAGTAACGGTTTTCCAAACGCCCTTGTGTCTCTGATCATCATACTTATTTAATGCCAGGTTATTTTTACTTTGGTTTCTGAGGATAATAATATTAATAATAATACATTATTATTATTATGGCGTGATGCCATTTGATAATGAAGTCTTAGTCGAGACCGCTAACATTTCAGCTAGACCTCGCACACAAGAATTACAAAGAAACTGGAGAATTTGACCCCTCAATGAGTTGACATACACATTGCGTCTGTTGCCTTGAAGGAGGCGTGTGGTTCCTCCCTCCACTGTCGAGCCAGTGAGGCGTAGGGACAGGCGGGAAAGTAAGTACCTTCCCCTCCGCGTGTGTTTCGTTTATGTTAGATATCCTCTCACTTCCGTTTTCTCCACCTCCCCTCACTCGTCAGATGTGTGAATGTGTTAACGCGTCTGATGGATGTGGCCAATGACAGAGTGTGTAAGCAGGGACTGGGTGGTTCTGAGGTCTGTAATGATTTCTTGCCTGAAATGAATATTTCTGGCCACGGGAAACTAAAGATTTCGAGTAAACATGCACATACCTTTTATCTACGACCTGGCATTCCTGTAACGCTCACTATATCTGAGGAACCGTAAGAGAATAGTTTTTTTTGTTTTGTTTTTTTGCTATTTGCTTTACGTCGCACCGACACAGATAGGTCTTATGGCGACGATAGTATAGGAAAGGCCTAGGAATGGGAAGGAAGCGGCCGTGGCCTTAATTAAGGTACAGCCCCAGCATTTGCCTGGTGTGAAAATGGGAAACCACGGAAAACCATCTTCAGGGCTGCCGACAGTGGGGTTCGAACCCACTATCTCCCGATTACTGGATACTGGCTGCACTTAAGCGACTGCAGCTATCGAGCTCGGTTAAGAGAATAGTAACCTATATTTTCACAATACGATTGTCCCTTAACTTGCAGCTTGGCATTCAGATAATTTAAATGCTTCATAATATACACGACTAGGAAAACATCTTACAACAGGATTAGTATAGGCAAAATAAGATTGGAGACGGAAATAATTATTAGAAAGCTGATTCCTTTTGAAGTACGTATTTAGGTCAGCCTGTACTTTGCCACAAAAACCTCAAAAAAATTCTGCATGGGGAACATCCGTAAATTTTGAATAAACGGATGCGATCTACGATTTTTCAGAAAAAGCCGTAATTCAGCAATCATAGGGAGATGCTGTTGGTGCCAGACGTTTCTGTTTTGGAAGAAATCATTACTAGAATAGCACGTCTAAAATAGAGTTGATATCATTTTATTACCATATCATGGCCTACAACAGGTTTGAAAACATACAAAAAAGCTTTTTTTCACAAAAAGAACTGTAGAATTTTTTGAGACTTATAATTCGATGGAATTCATTTTGAAATGAAAAATTAACATGTATGCATAAACACGTAGTGGTCAATATATCTGACAAATTTGTCTTTCATTAAACTCTTCTTCGTTTTGCATAATCTCTGATGGCGGCGCGAGTACTTTTGGAAGCAACATGATCCTCGATATCCCAGTTGCCTTCTATATCGTCTTCATCCTCGGAATCTGGAAGATTCTGTTTGAAGCAGGACTCTCCCGCACATTCGCTGCACATAGTGGTGCAGGTCAGCCCACTTCGCTTGCACACACATTTTCGCGAGTAATCTCTTTTACACCCACAACGTAAGAGAGGCAACAGTCATTCGGCGCCGGGGATTAAGTGGATGTGACAGGCTTATAATGTACCTGTTCGACGGTCCAGCCCCAATCTTTAGCTGAAAAGACGTTAACCTTCCACGCCTGGACTTCGTTATATACTGTTACGAATAAAACAGCGTCTGTTTTTACCTAGCCTAACCTAACCTCATGAAGCCCTGAAGGTCCTTGGCCTACCAAGCAACCACTGCTCAGCCCGAAGGCCTTCAGATCACGAGGTGTCATGTAGTCAGCACGACGAACCCTCTCGGCCGTTATTCTTGGCTTTCTAGACCGAGGCCGCTATGTCAGCGTCAGATAGCTCCTCAATTCGAATCACGTGGGCTGAATGGACCTCAAACCAGCCCTCAGATCCAGGTACAAATCCCTGACCAGGCCGGGAATCGAACCCGGGGCATCCGGGTGAGGGAGAGGCACGCTACCCCTACACCACAGGGCCGGCGTCTGTTCTATTACTCTCATTTATTTCAGGATGGCCCAATAAATGCACACATACAATTCTATTCAACCACGAATGGCCACAATTACTGATTGCTGTCTATTTACAAGTCTCTCTTCCTTATGGCACAGTAGGCAGTCCAGCCCGTTGCTATTACCTGGGGACGGCTAATCCTTACCTTCACTTCTCCATGTCCAGTTACATCATACAGCAGCTGTGTGTAGATTGCTGGATTTGAACACAGGGCTACGGGCTACACCACACACGATGACTATCCTTTGGTTCGACTCCAGAGACAGTCCAGCAATTCACACAGTCACATGCAGTGAACAACTAAACAGTAACAGCTCAAAAGTATTCAGCAGCAGGACGACACTTATAACAGCGAATATTAACACAGGTCCAATTACCATCACACACACGGTAACTGCTTCAATCGCTGACTCACGGAGGTCCTCAATCCACACACACACAGTCTTCTGTCTCATACGTCGTCTGCTGTCCAGCTATTCACTTCACACTCCGACACAACAACAACAACAACAACAACAACAACAACAACAGCTCCTCGTTCAGACCTCAGTGGGGCACTAGTGACAGCCTACACCTCTGTTGCCTCAGCCCAGCCACCGAACCCCAACACACTGAGCCTCACGCTGACTGACCCTGAGTCTAACACTGACTCCGAGTCCAGCACCTACTCTGACTCCACCACGGAGCCCAACACTGACTGACTGTCCGCGGCTAGTCTCCCTGTTTATAGGTCGGGTGATGTGAACCCGAATATTCGCGAGTTGGCTAGAGGAGGAACATTCTCGTTGAATCCCCAAGAAACTCACAGGTAAGCGAGCCGAGAGAACAATACCTGGGAGCTCCCCGGTCGGTTGACTCACTAGTACCTTCCAAGAAGTACTGATAGAGGCTACGAGAGGGCTGGCACGTAACAATACGTACTTGCAGACTATGCTGGCGGGCGGCAGGTGAAATAGGAGGAAGACTCGCAAGATTCATGGCATAGTTTGGAGTTTTTTTTTTTTTTTTTTTTTTTTTTTTTTTTTTTTTTTTTTTTTTTTTTTTTTTTTTAACCAACGGTCGGGGCATATTTCTTGTATCTGATTTTGTCAAGTCCCTCTGAACATTTACCTCCGTAAAAATGGATAATGAATTGTTCTCCTGCAGCTGCAACATAATCCTCCGACGCGTTTGCTTTGTTGAATATTTCCACAACTTTGAACAGATCACGGCCTTTTTGTAGCTTCTTGGAGCCTAAAATTGGACTTCTTCCGTACAAATCAGAGGTTGTATCTCATCACATAAAAGCTTATAGGAAAAGTAGCTGTTTCATCATGTTACCAAAGCCTTCATGTAATTCTCTGCTGGCCAGTGGCCTAGTGCTCATCAGATCGTCACTGATTGGCTCAAAAATACCCTTCAACAGTTCTTATAATTACTGACTCTCTCAGTGTCTTAAAGACTATACAGTCACCTACTACGTGCAAACTAACGGTTCATCAAATCCAGATCATCCAGAGATGTCGACAACTTACACGTCTCAATACTGAGGTGCGCTTTCTTTGGATACTTAACCATAAAGGTATCCTACACAACGAATATGGTGACCTGCAACGCATTTGGGCGAACGCCTAGATTCATCAGTGTCTATTCGAGACTGTGTGCCACGTATGAAGCAGCGTTCCCGAACGCAAAATGAAGAGGAATGGAATATTACAAAAAGGCAACGGGGAAAATACGCTGCAGTTAAACCATACCATTCTCACTCACCTTAATTCTCCAAATGGAATGCTTGTCGCCAATACGTCACTTCTCTTATTCGCATGAGGTTCAATCACGGCAGTTTTGCAAATCATCTCTATCGGATAGGTGTCCTAAACTCGCCTTACTGTTCCTGTGACCGTCAAGCAATTGCTGACCTCAACCACGTTTTCTTCTCGTGCCATCTTTAAATGTACAGTGGAAAAAATTCATAACAACTTTACTTTCATTCAGCTTCCAACTACCACTCAACATACAGTGCATTTTATCATCCTAGCAACCAGAGGTGTATAATACAATCGCCATATCCTTAAAAGACCCCGACTTAAGACTATAAAGTTTGACATGATACAACATCGGAAAAAATAACTAAACATACTACAGTTGCAGTGTTTCAATTTTTTTCTCTGTGTATGTGTGTGAGCATTCTGTAAAGATTCAGAACGTAATTCAAGTACAATATTATGGAAGATACAAATGTGTCGTACTGACTCCGCCTCTGTTTTCGCCGATTTAACAACCAAAACGCCGGTAAGTAAGGGATTACGATGAGGTATAATTTTATTTATTATTTCTGAAGTATTTTTCTTTATCTCCTTCCACGTCACTGAGGTTCTGGAAAACGGGGAACATAACTTCCTTGAATTCTGTGCTAAGGAGTTTCATTTTCAAATTCTCGACGTTCGACAAGAATTGCTCTTGTGCAATTGGCACGGCGTTGGATGGAGTTACATCAACCCTCGCAGCTAATTTCCCTACAGCTTGTAGCATATGCACTATATCTTGGGTATTTAGTTCATATCCGTCGAATACTATAATGACGTTTGTTCCGTAGTGCGGTTGACGTAATCCAAGTAGGCATTGCACATATTGCACATACGTTGTTGGATGGGGCCAATGTACTCTGTGCGAAAGATCCCTACCGTCGAGAATATAGCATAGGTTTACAAGCAATTTATAATCGTGCAGATATTGTCTATGACTTTAACAATGTTCCATTTTTTTCCCACGCGAAAACCATCGTCGTCGAACAAACAGTAATGTGCGCCAATTCAGTCTTCAAGGTCGTCCGCACTTCTTATAACACGCGATACTGTGGAACAGTTAGATAGGGTTGACAACTACATGATGTTTATCAGTTGTTATAGTCTTTCCCATAGCGGCAATGTGAACACTTGCACCTTCCTCTTGAAAGTCACATTAGCAAATCCTTTTCCCACGATTCTTTTGACAGGATTTTCTCCTAGCTCCTCAGCTGAGTCACAATTAACTCTATCATCGGCAACAATTCCTGAAGACAGGGAAATGAGTTCTTCGGATTTGCTGAAGGGCAAATGTTGATTCAGGCAACTAAAAATGTCTTCATGATCTCGATAAGGAAATGTGCTGGCCGTAGGATTCACCTATCATTCCGGCGAAAGCTTCCACTGCTTCCGTCACCTGGAGACTTACCGGCATGGTGAAAATCCAACGCGCTACGTCGCTATCAGACATACTTCGGCCTTGTGTCAAGCCACCATTAATATTCAAAGATCGCATTAAGCCCTCCTCCATGGTCATATCTGCCCAAACGCCGCACCAAAACTTATCCGATCGCCGAACTGTAAAATAACCCCGACTGACGAACCGTTCTAACTCTTGATCCGACACAGCAGCCTTAAGTTTAGACATATTCTGCAGATAGGGTGAGCTGATTTAGCGTAATGTACACGGCCAGCTGTATGCAGGTGAATTAACATGTGTTGGACGGAGAAGAGATTAAGGTTCTAGTCACCTGTACTTTCCACTGGCATGAAGTCATGCATTATAGAAATTTGCTTGAAATATTGCAGCCATAATTTAGCTCTTTCCTATAGTGTCTTCGTCGTCCTGGACACAGCACTCTGTAAAGGTTTGACCTTGGATAGAAAAATTATCCAGTTTTATTATTGATTTAATTACATTTTTACCGTAAACTGGGCTTCCTTTAGAAAAGACACTTTAATCGACTGTACTACCGTACACAAATCATGCACTTTAGTGCAGAACAGCACATCCCTATGATTGCCCATTACTGAGTTATGGAGTTTTTGGAAAACTCCAATATGGTGGCCATTTATTCAAGATGTATTATCGGCACACTTTATCTGGATGCATTTGTGTATGGAATTGAGGAGTAAGGAGGGAGCTGATCCGGTTCCGGTAGTACTGCCAACTGAATGAAAATGAAATCTGAATTGAATCGAGAATATGATCGATCGATATGAAGTTTCTAAACCGTTATTATCTTAAGCCAACAATTGTGTCACATACACATTATATAACATTATCTAACATTTCTCGATGCGAATCTTGTTCCTAGTATGAATTATATACTTTGGCTTTGCTGTGTAAACAACAACAGTACTAGTACGTAAAGTGTAGCCAGGTGTCGCACAACGATGCTTAAGCGATTCATAGTTTGTGTTTCAAAGGTTGCCAGTACGAATCTCGAAGATTGCCGAGGTCAAGCAATAAATACTGATCTGCATTTAGGGCAGTCGCCCAGGTGGCAGATTCCCTATCTGTTACTTTCCTAGCCTTTTCCTAAATGATTTCAAAGAAATTGGAAATTTATCGAACGTCTCCCTTGGTAAGTTATTCCAATCCCTAACTCCCACTTCCTATAAATGAATATTTGCCCCAGTTTGTCCTCTTGAATTCCAACTTTATCTTCATATTGTGATCTTGCCTACTTTTATAAACGCTACTCAGTCTTATTCGTCTACTATAATGTCATTCCACGCCATCTCTCCGCTGACAGCTCGGAACATACCACTTAGTCGAGCAGCTCTTCTTCTCTCTCTCAATTCTTCCCAACCCAAACTTTGCAACATTTTTGTTACGCTACTCTTTTGTCGGAAATCACCCAGAACAAATCGAGCTGCTTTTCTTTGGATTTTTTCCAGTTCTTGAATCAAGTAATCCTGGTGAGGGTCTCATACATTGGAACCATACTCTGGTTGGGGTCTTACCAGAGACTTGTATGCCCTCTCCTTTACATCCTTACTACAACCCCTAAACACCCTCATAACCATGTGCATAGATCTGTACCCTTTATTTACAATCATATTTATGTGATTACCCCAATGAAGATCTTTCCTTATATTAACACCTAGATATTTACAATGATCCCCAAAAGAAACTTTCACCCCATCAACGCAGTAATTAAAACTGAGAGGACTTTTCCTATTTGTGAAACTCACAACCTGACTTTTAACCCCGTTTATCAACATACCATTGCCTGCTGTCCATCTCACAACATTTTCGAGGTCACGTTGCAGTTGCTCACAATCTTGTCGACCGATTCAGCACTAGGGTGTAAATGCATCCAGATAAAGTGTGCCGATAATAGGTATTCCCCATTTATTTGCGGTAGGGGGGTCTGGGGAAGTACACGGTGACTTTAAGATCGTATGTCAGAAGGAAGTAGCTTTCTAATAACACTTTTTACAGGACTGTCTTTTAGTTTCATAAAGGTCTTAAATATCCTTTCAAATAAAATGATGCCCTTCCAGACGCCAACCTCACATGGAGGGAGGTATTCACTACTGCCTGTTTCTGTGCTGTTGGTAGTGTGTGTTGTGTGAATATGAAGAGGACTGTGTTGAGACAAATGCCCAGTTTCCGAGTCAGGGGAACTAAACGCGATTAAATTCGCCGACCCCCTGAACCGAAGGCCTCAACGTTGAGCATTCAGCCAAGAAGACTATAGGTGTTCACTGTATAGTCTTGGATAAGTAGACCCCCACCGTTCGTGTGGTGTAGACGATGAAGACTCTTTCAAACTGTGCCGAGTTCTTCAACAACAAACACCTGGACAGAAATTAACGAGAATCATTTCCCAGTTATCTATGCCAAGTTGCATAATACCTAGCATTAGCCAACAACGGCCAACAAGAAACAAGTATTAGCGCTCAGCAAGCAATAGGTCTGACGGTGATAAAAGGAGTTCACGGATTTTGTACAGCGATCACCTCACCTTATAAAAAAAGCGCAGTGCTTTCCGGTTCGGATCTCAACTTCCGGTACACCCACTTCCACTTAGAAATGGAGTAACCTTACATGACAGGATTCAAGGGTGTTATTCAGATAAGAAGTAAAATAAGAAAGCATATCAGCAGTATCGCCAGCTCCGCGATGTGGCTGTCTCATGCGCAGAGGCCGTGGGTACGATTCCCGTCCCGTCTAAGAATTTGAATCTCGGACTAAGGGTTAATATGAGGTTCTCAGCATCGTGAGACCAACTGAAGAGCTAGTGATTTGAGAGACAGTGGACCCGAGTACTGAGTATGTCATCACGTTGACCTCATGGAACTCAATTATCTGAAGGTCATCTGGCAAGGCAGCAGTCGACTTTTTGGCTGAATGGTCGAGAACCTTCGATTCGGAGGGTCCCGGGTTCATTCACTTCGTGGCCAGGTCGGGGATTTTAGCCGCGTTAGGTTAATTGGTGTGACCCAGGAACTGGGTGCCAATGTTTGTCCGAATACACTCTTTTCACCAACTGGTGAATACCCTGCTCGTACGACTCATTAGCTAACATGTCGACGGCTTCATTGCCCGGGTAGAAGCGCCGACAATCTCACTTGCTATACCACCATCCTGAGGGAATTTATTTACGACTACCCCTTAGTCCCGTTTTTTTAATACATAGTCGGGGATGAAGTGACATGGCATGATTTTACGGCCGGATGCCCTTCCTGACGCCAGACTCAGTAAAGGAGCTAATGAGATGAACTGAATGATAGTGAATGAAATTGGGTACGGAGGTGGAAAGAATCAGCTGTAGCCTATGCATAGGAAATGTCCCGGCATTTTTCCTGGAAGTGAACATGGGAAACCACAGAAAAACATTTTCAGGACAGCCGACGGTGCAGTTCGAACCCACGCGCTTCCCGATGCAAAGCTTGGCTCCATAGCCGTAGAGTGTTAACTTCGCTCGGTTATCATCTGGGAGAATACACGTCCTAAATACTTGAAATGATGTACCTGTTTCAGCTTTGTATTCCCAACCTGACATTGAGTTATCTTAGGTTTCTTACCTACTGACTTTAATTCAGTCTTGGAATTGCCAATTTTAAAGTTACAAGATATCATATTGCAGGCTTTCAGTACAATCCACCAATAAGACCAAGTCGTCAGCATAGGCCAAACTCCACCTAACTAAATCCCTCCCTGCCATTTTATGCGTTTCAGTAGATGATCCAATGTAAACTATGAAAAACAAAGGTGAAAGATTACAACCTTGTCTAACCGTTGTAAGTTCCCCCTGAACAAAGAACTCGTTATAGCATCACTTCTCACTGCAGACCAACTGTCAACATAAATGCCTCTGATTGCTTTACCACCATATAAAAGAACTTCCGCGGGCTAACATTTTCGTCACCTCGACGTCTCTGAAAATCGTAGATGTAACTAGTGAGACGTAAAACTAATAAGATTATTAATAGTTGTATTCTACAAAAACAAAGACAAAGTCACCTCCGTACAGGCCATGAGGGCTCTTGGAGGAGTGGAAGGTAAAGACTTCCACCATTGTTAACCGCGGCACGTGATGGGGTAGAGTGGTTAGCTCTACGCTCGGCCGCCTTTGCTCCCAGGAATTAACCTGGTACTCATGTTGGGTGTAGGCTGAGTGTACCTCAGGGCCATATGCACCTCCGGAAGTGGAAATCTCGTTTCTTAAATTTTACGAATTCCTGACGGGGATTCGAACCCACGTCCTTCCGGGCGCGAGCACGCCTTTACAGCCTCGGCCAGGCAGCCCCTAATTGTGTTCTATACGCAGGAGAATTAATATTGCACACTGGACACAAATGTGTATAGTGGGCCAGAGTCTATTCGCGCCGGGCTACAGTTACAGTCTTTGCGCAAGAAGTGCCTGAATGGTCTGCTAAACATGATAAGTACATTGTTAGATACCTGATACAAACACGGGGGAGGGCGCTTCATCTCTTGCATGATATTGGGTGAGGCCAGAGTCCGCTGCTTTCGATACTCCCAGTATTGAGGGCACAGCATCTAGCAGCTATTAGTACGGGGTCTTGCGCGTCTTCCGTCAACCTAGTTTCCCAGGTACTGCAGTAGTCTGGTACACGATCTCTGAGCCACAAGTAGGTTAGTGGAAGCGCTTATAAGGCGTTCACTCTAATTACATTGGCTCGGTGTCGAGAGCTTCTACATCTAAAGCTACCTACCTCCAGAGTCATAGGTCAAACAGGTACAATGAGCCAAAACGGGTGATACAGTGAATAATATGTGGTTCTTCCCATACGTTCGGCACAGACAATTACTCCTTCTTTCAAGTCCCAGCCCCATTGTCTAGTACAGACACAATGTTCGTACAGGTTTTGTCGACTGGTTTCAAAATCACAGTTAGTATACACTTCACAACCGTAAACTCACTAAAAGCTCTCTCTCTCTCTCTCTCTCTCACACACACACACACACACACACACACACACACACACATAGGGAGGCGCAATTAGTGCAGAGGCTTAGCTGCTGGCTTTCAACTCCAACGACAAACGTTCGAATTTCAGTCGATCCTGGGTTGATAATTTCAGCTAAATTATCGATGGCGCCAGGAAGGGCATCCTGCCTTAAACCCTCAGCCAAAACCAAAATGTTGCGTTCGGGAGCTAGTGTGTTTGAATCCCACCGTCGGCAACCCCGAAGATTTTTCCATGGTTTCCCATTTTCACATCAGAAAAATGCCGGGGCTGTACAATACCTTGATTAAATTCATGGCCGCTACCTTCCCAATCCCATACTTTTCAGATCCGTCCGTCCCCCAAAAACCTTCGATGTGTTAGTGTGACGTTAAACAGGTAGCAAGAAAGAAAAGAAATAAGGAAATAAAATATCCTTAGTGGCTCTAGTGACCCCAGAAGTAACTGGAACAAGCGGAATACATTTTGTTTAAATATATTGTACATACACCTTCATTACAGACTTCTATGCCTTTCAACGTTCAGTCTGCTAATATATATGTAATAACTGTTTGTGCCCACATTTCTCAATCTGCAACTACCTCTGTAGCCTCGTTTAGTACCACCCCTCTTATCTTTAAATCACCCTCTGCTTCTTATCCTCCATTGTTATGCCCATGATTCTCCCAGATAACCTATCCTCCTCCATGCGCCTCACATGACCTCATCATCAAAGCCAATATATATCCATAGCTTCACCCATCGTGTTCATTCCTAACTTATCCTTTGTCTCCTCGGTCCATGTACTATCCTGTCATTGTTCCCACATGTTTGTATCAGCCATAATTCCCGCTGTTACTTCAACTTACGGATATGTTGAGTCTACCCAGTTTTCACTTCCGTACAGTAAAGGTAAGGTAAGGGTTATACTGCCCGAAGGCAGGTCCGAACCTCCGCAGAGGTGTTCCTGAGCCGGAGTATACGTGCGGTAGGGTGGCCAGTTCCTTTCCGCTCCTCCATTCCCTTACCCCCCATCAACAGCGCGTGGCAACCCATCCAACTCCTGACCACGCCCAATGTTGCTTAACTTCGGAGATCTCACGGGATCCGGTGTTTCAACACGGCTACGGCCGTTGGCTCCGTAAAGCGGCCTGAAAATAGAACGATGTAAAGAAAATTTCACATCCTGAGTAATTGAAATTGTTCACCTGTTTCAGTTTCGTATTTCAAACCTGAAATTCTGCCCTCCTATGTTTCCTTCCAACTGACATACATATAATAAACCAAACATAATTCAATTAGAAAAGATTAGAAAATTTAACTTCACTTCCTTTACACATGCACTAGAACCACCTTCAGAGGAGTAGTGCAGAAATAAGAGCCTAGTTACAAAATGGAAAAAGAAAAATCTAGGATCACCACATTTTTTAAGGCGCAATATTTTAATTTTAAAAACAAGAAAGAAATTCCTTATAATACAATCTCCGGTCAAAATTTAATTTCATTTTATTTTGATCGAAATGAGAGGGAGAGGGGCAGACAGAACGTGAAGAGGAATGGACATTTCTTGAGACTGATTAGATATCCCACAGAATGCTTTCTTCAACGGTCAAGTCTATGTAGTTCGGATTCCACGTAAAACTGCTGATCCCGTGGCTATGATCACGGTATCAGCAGTGCAGCTTGATTTCTTAAATGATATTATCATAAAAATGATAACTAACAGATTCCAAATACTGTATAAATACTTGCATATTTGAAAATTAATAGAATATTTAAACGGATTCAACATTTAAATTCATTTCAAGAAATATGCAGTGTGATCCCTTCAGAACCCGACGGTCTAGCATGATATTTAAGCAAAAAAAAAAAAAAAGCAAAGTCATCTCCGTACAGGCCATGAAGGCCCTTGGAGGGGTGAAAGGTTAAGGCTTCCACTATCCGTAACCTCGGCACTGGATAGGGTAGAGTGGTTAGCTCTACGCCCGGCCGCCTTTGCCCCCAGGAATTAACGGGGTACTCATTTTTGGTGTAGGCGGAGTGAGCCTCAGGGCCATGTGCACCTCCGGAAGTGATGCTATTTAAGCACCATGGTCTATAAGCCATGAAGTGAAAAACATTTTAAAAGTCACAATACACTTAGGTCAATGAAGATGTGAATAAAGACGCCGATTTCATTAATATCCTTTGTATGGAATAACCATTTAGAACGGAAGATAAGTAACCAAGTTATGTCACATCTCTCGATCAGTGAAGTATTATCAGATTTGAACTACACAAAAACAGTCATATTTCACCGGCAAATAATAATAATAATAATAATAATAATAATAATAATAATAATAATAATAATAATAATAATAATAATAATAATAATAATAATAATAATAATAGGGTCAGATTGGGCTACAAAAACAGAACTTGACAGTTGACTGCCCAGCATTCGCAGATGACCTCGCATTTTTTCGGATTTCCTGGATGGAGCCGCAGCGCAAATTAATGAACTCCAGATTCTAGCAGCAAAATCGGGCCTTAAGATTTCCTTTGAGAAAACAGAATTAATCACTAATATCAAGCATGCGCCTTAAGAGCTAGATGTAGGACAGGGGAAAATCAAGAAAACAAAAGCGTTCAAATATTTGGGTGAGTGGATAAACCCCAATTTCTCTGAGAAGGCAGCTTTCGAGTCACCTATCAGGAAAATGAAAATGGCATATAATCTTACAAAGGCTATTTACAACAAGAAATCCATATCTACAAACGCCGAGTTAAGACATTACCACAGAGGCCTTGTACGCTGCAGAGTACCTTGCAATTCATCGGAAGGGACTACATAGAGAAACTGGAAGTGAAGGAAAGGACAATTCTAAGAACAGTAAAAGAAAACGGGGAATATAGGAGACGGCACAACCACTAACTTTACACCTATGTGGAAAAAATAACTGACACCATGTGTAAACAGGAAATTACCTTTTACTGCCATAACAAGAGTGAACTGAATGCGATTGACAAATAGGATTTTCACCTACTTCCTCGAAACGAAAACCAAGGGAGCTTGGTTCACTGAAGTGGACAAAGATTTACAAGAAGTGGGAATTACAGACAACGATATCTGGGAACGTGCACCCCTTAATTAAACAGAAACTAACAAAACACCGATGTTTCCAAGAAAACCTAAGCTTCCAACAAGCAAGAAGCGGACTGAAGAAAGGAAGCGACGGCATCGAGAACTAATGCGAAAGTACTGACAGGATGTTAAAACTCGATGCAGCAAGAAACAGTTGAAATGACGTGGTCCTCAGATGGCCGAATCGAAAGAATAATAATAATAATAATAATAATAATAATAATAATAATAATAATAATAATAATAATAATACCGAGCTCGGTAGCTGCAGTCGCTTAAGTGCGGCCAGTATCCAGCATTCGGGAGACAGTAGGTTCGAACCCCACTGTCGGCAACCCTGAAGATGGTTTTCCGTGGTTTCCCATTTTCACACCAGGCAAATGCTGGGGCTGTACCTTAATTAAGGCCACGGCCGCTTCCTTCTCACTCCTAGCCCTTTCCTCTCCCAACGTCGCCATAAGACCTATCTGTGTCGGTGCAACGTGAAGCAACTAGCAATAATAATAATAATAATAATAATAATAATAATAATAATAATAATAATAATAATAATAATAATAATAATATGTGCCTAATATATATTTAACTGTAATAGGTCTTAGTGAACACCGTAGTGCTGGGATTTTGGCCATAAAAGGGGCCCTCAAATGTGTCAGAAAATGTAGTCATTTGGATCTATTGCATTTTTAGTGTTTGTTAACCCCTTAGCCCGTTTCTTGATGATGTAAATGAATTTATATTCCATGCTTTTACCACCGGATGCCCTTCCTTTCGCCAACCGCTGTTGAGGAGCTAATGAAGATGAAATGAATAATGGTGAATGAAATTGGGTAAGGAGATGGAAGGAATCGGCTGCGGCCAATGAATAGGAACTGTTCTCGGTATTTGTCTGGAAGTGAAATTAGGAAACCAAGGAAAACCATTCTTAGGACAGCCGACGGTGTTGTTCGAAACCACGCGTCTTCCGAATGCAGACCTTGACTCCATAGCCGCAGGGCGTTAACACGCGCGGCCACTCTGCTCGGTGGATCTAATGTGTTGAGCACCCTTAAATGTCAATCGAATGCCTCAAGAATCATTCTCGCGACCTTTAGAATAGGAGGTGAGACCGAACACTTACTACGTTACGCAGCCGTTCAACGGTATTATTATTATTATTATTATTATTATTATTACAGAGGAGTAAGAAGGTGCGGGCATGAATGGGTGGACATAGAAAAGATCAGATCTTAATTTAAAACTCTAAAATTTGAAATTTTATTTCTTTCCCTTTTTTTCTCTTTTCAGATCTTAAACATTGTTAAACAATCACAAATAACAATTGGATAGACAGAAAGCTCTTATAACAAAGTTATTTGAAACCTAGATACAATAAATATAGTGATTTTTAGGGAGATGAGCTAGGTAGCACAAACGTTACACTATTATAAAGAGCACTACTGCTCCAATCAATTACAAGTTAAGGTGCCCGTACACTTGAGAGTAAGTACTGGCGAGAACCTCTCGATAGCAGTTACTCACCAATGGACACAGTGCCGAGAGCAACTACCGGAAATTCGCTCTCGCTACTCTCCGAGAGCTAATTTGTCTCAACTCGCTCGCTAGTCGACACGTGTTCCCTGGCCCTCTCGGAGATTAGCTCTCCAGATACGAACTGTGTTCGAATTGTGGCGAAGCTATCGAGAACTTGGTTCTATTTTGAATTTCAAGATGACTAAAAATTGGTCACCGGAGGAAATAAAACTGTTAATTGAAATGTATGAAAGTCGAGAAATTTTGTGGAATGTGAAATGCACCGATTACCGTGACAGAGTGAAGAAACAAAACTTTAGAGGAAATATGAATGAAGTTTTCGTGTTCCGGAGTTGAAGTTCAAATGAAACTTCACAACTTAAAGAATCAGGTAAATCTGTTTAATAAAGTTGAATTAAGAGTAAATTGTTAGTTATATTTTATTATAATTACATCAATTTGCATGGAAATAAATAAATTATAATAATTGTAGCCTGATTATTATGATAATAACAAGTATATAATACATGTATACAATATTTAAATTAATCAATAATGTAGTGCTCTCTATTGTTTAAAGTATCTCAAGAACTGAAAAAAATGAAAAACGGAAAAAGCGATAGCGGGACAGATGGCAATTACCAAAGTAGATTTTTCTTTTTTTACAGAGAATAATCACAGCTGCTGCGAATTGTCAGTAGTAGTGTGATGACATTTCGACTACTCTCCACTCTCTACAGGTGCACAAGTGGACAGGGTGTAAGGAGAACTCGTGAAAGCTATCTTGGCGAGTGATTCGCCGGGTACTCTTGATAGTTATTCGGGCCGAAATTAACTCTCAAATGGACAACAACCTGAGAGCGGATATCGAAAGTTACTCTCCCAGTTCATCTCAAATGGAAACCCACCCTTAGGAAACTGGGCTCCGAAATGTACAGAGACTCAAAAGAGCGTCTTTGCTCCACACAATTAATTAGTAGACTACTCTAGTAATTTCCAAGATTCAAGCCTTTCCAAGGCAAACTTTAACTTTTACCTTAGGTCAAATACAAACAGTTTTCACTGTCTTGTTCGCTCGACAGTCTAAGTTACATTTAAATAAGAATAGTTAAACATTAACAGTGGTAATAAGTGTCTATTCTACCTGGTCTTAGTGAAAAAAGAAAAGATTTAATATGCCGGCCGTAAACCAAAATGTTAGGGGGCGAACTGTTACACTCCTTCAATCACCCACTACTGATCTGCATTTAGGGCAGTCGTCCAGGTGGCAGATTCCCTATCTGTTGTTTTCCTAACCATTTCTTAGATGATTGCAAAGAAATTGGGAATTTATTGAACATCTCCCTTGGTGAGTTATTCCAATCCCTAACTCTCCTTCATATAAACGAATATTTGCTCCAATTTGTCCCCTTGAATTCCAGCTTTATCTTCATATTGTGATCTTTCCTACTTTAAAATACACCACTCAAACTTATTCGTCTACTGAAGTCATTCCACGCAATTTCTCCGCTGACAGCTCGGAACATACCACTTAATCGAGCAGCTCGTCTCCTTTCTCCCAACTGTTGCCAGCCCAAACTTTTGCAACATTTTTGTAACGCTACCCTTTTGTCGGAAATCATCCAAAACAAATCGAGCTGCTTTTCTTTGGATTTTTTCCAGTTCTTGAATCAAGTAACCCTGGTGATGGTCCCATACGCTGAAACCATACTCTAGTTGGGGTCTTACCAGAGACGTATATGCACTCTCCTTGTCATCCTTACTACACCCCCTAAATACCCTCATTACCATGTGCAGAGATCTGTACCCTTTATTTACAATCATATTTATGTGATAACCCAGCCCAATGTGTAACAGTTCAACCCAAATGACTTATCGGTGGATGTACTTATGTACAAACATACAGTACGTCCACACACATTGCAAATCGGATACATGTGTACTGTACGTATATGACATATTTTATTCGAAACAGTCCATACTACTGCCTCCTGACATATTTACAATTCCTACTGGAAACCCCTAAACGATCACAACACAAGAAGTGGTTCTAAAATAGTGTATTAGCAACATATTTGGAAGACGGCATGACCAAAATAACCTCTCTCTCTCCTCGTTTAACACAACACCAAATTATTTACCGCTTCATAGTCGATGAACGATCTAAGATTTACTCAGATAGGGGCATGCTGAGGCATTGTGAAAAGCTCGTATAATAAGTACACAGAGTGAAATTTCACATTAGAATGATATGAAGTAAGTAAAATTATCCGTACCTTCCCGACGGCCTTCACTCGTCCGGCTTTTTAACTAACCGATTACAGAACAATAACACGAGTTATCAGAGAGGATCCGCAAGAAGAAATACAAAAATGTCCATAGCCTAGAATTAATATATATTTTGAAAGAAAAACTTCGTCATTCAGCTTGAAATTTACGACCTGTGATTTTATGAAATACATGCATAGGAGACTTATTTGAAAGTTTTCATATGTTGCCTTATCGTTGTTAAGGGAAGAAGAGAAGTATTCGCCAAATTCCATCTACTCACGGGACGTCGTTAAACCATTCATATGCAATTAACAACGAAGTTTTATGTCTCATAAAACGTTTTGCTTGAGATACGAACAACAGGAGTATCTTGACTAACGAATTACGAGGAGTTCCCGGATAAATGGACTATAGAACTATGTTCATATTAAAGGCCAGTTGTGGCATGAAGTGGTACATATAGCCTAGGCTACGTTTTGCAATCCATAGCCAAGATGCATTTTGATCAGCGAAAGGAATCTTCGGAGATACTGATGACGTAAAAATAATAAAATAATAATTATAAAATTATCCCATAGCAACATAAACGTAACTATGTACTAAATGTTATCGAGCAATTTTTTTTTTGTGCTTTAAAAAGATGAACTAGTGGTTTAAAATAAGCTCAACATTCTTAATCAATGCATTTGAAATTATTTCCACATAACTGACGTAATAACACCAACACACACCACTACCAGAAATCAGTTTCAGCTTAGGTATTACTTCCAGAAACTAATCAAATAAAATATGAGACATAAAATTAAAATATGCTAACTTCCAAAGCACCACAAAGATGTTAAAGATTATTTAGTCTCGAAATTTTTGTTTTTCATGTGTTTAATGTTATGAAATATACTTTTATAGAAAACCAGAAGTAACATATTCTTCGCGACATTTTTAATTTTCTTAGAGACCGAGCTCGATAGCTGTAGTCGCTTAAGTGCGGCCAGTATTCCTATCGTCGCCATAAGACCTATCTGTGTCGGTGCGACGTAAACCAAATTGTAAAAAAAAAAAAGTACCTGAAATTCTCCATTCGCATCATTCACATATTCAAAGATTAAATGTATTAGTGAATTCTCTTCCTCAAATTTTAGCGTTTATTTCCTTGGAGTAAATACTTCAAAAAGCGCGGAGGAAAAGGCCTAAAGATGATGTCTGACACTTTGCACATAAGACTAAAAGATGTTTCAAACTCAATAATATTCATTGGAAACATACATGGTTAAATGTTACTTAGAAGCATACAAACAAATATTTCATTTGTAAAACCACAGGCAGTGATCAGAGAATGACGTCTCAAACGTTTATTACTATCTGAAGATCACCTGTATATACTTGTTATTCAACATTTTGGCGTATGGTCATTTACATTGACTCCACATCTAACCGTCCCGTGGATGTACGAGTCCTGTATTAAAATGCTGTCCTTGTATGTCCCACTAACTAATTTTACGGTTTTTGTAGAAGACAAGGTCCTGGAATTTGGTCTCACAAGAGTTCCTTTATGAGGTAGTAAATCTACCGACACGAGGCGGGTGTATTTACGCACCTTCAAATACTATCGGGCTGAGCCGGTACTGAAACCACCAACTTGGGGTCAGAAGGCCATTATTCAGCCATCTGGCATTTTTCTCAATTTATTGGGGTCGTCACTTGATGTGAATTTGGCCCTATTTTATGGTCGGATGCCCTTTCTAACGCCAACCCTATGTGGAGGGATGTATTCACTATTCCGTGCGTTTGTGGAGATCGGTTGTGTCAAGTCTTTAACCCGGAGGCAAGTTACGCAGTCAAAATTATGATGATGATGCTTGTTGTTTAAAGGGGCCTAACATCTATGGTCATCGGCCCCACGCAGTTCAAAACCACAAGGTAGTTTGCCATTTCTTTCATCATTGAGCCACGAAGTGCTATTGCAGCTAGACTGACCGTATGGGTAGCACCATTCATACGTTCATCATCGGCTTCCATATTGTCAAAGCCATACATGTGACTGAAACTTCGGTGAAAGCTACGCTTCGCACTGACTTGTGCCGAGAGACAGATGCAAAAATACTGGATCCGTCAAGAAATAGCAACGGGGGGGTGGGTGGGGGGAGGGTATTGCATGTAAATTAAGCGAATCGTACTAAGACGAACAGAGACACCCAGTCCCCGAGCCAGATGAATTAACCACACGTAGTTAAATTCCTATCCCAGCCGGGAATCGCACCCGGGCCCTCTGAACCAATACGCTGACCATTCAGCCAAGGGGCTGGAACAAGGGTGACTAAAAAGAAGCCCATGGCGCTATAGCCCTGATGGGCCTTAGCCTATCAAGTGACCGCTGGTCAGTCCAAATGCCTGACGCATGGTCCGCGCGATGAATGCTCTCGACCGTTATTCTCGGCTTCCGAGATTTGGACCTCTATCTCACCATCAGATAATACTCATTTGTTCTCACGTAGGCTGAGTGGACCTCGAACCAGCTCTCAGAGTCTGACCTGACAAGGAGTCGAACTCGGACACTCTGGGTGGGAGACAGGCACGCTACCTATAGATGGCGGGGCTGGCAAGGGCGGCTAAATGAAAAAATACTCAGCCTGTTTCCAGTCATTCAACCGGGTCAGGGATAGAATGAATGCAGTCCCCATCTAGCGGCGAGGATAGGAATTGTGCCGGCTGCCAAAGCATGTCGCACCCCACTCGGGCAATGATTAATGACTAATAGATGAAATGAAATGGTATTGGAGAGTGTTGCTGGAATCAATGATGACAGGGAAATTCGGAGTACGCGGAGAAAAACCTGTCCCGCCTCCGCTTAGTCCATCACAAAGCTCACATGGAGTGACCGGGATATGAACCACGGAACCCTGCGGTGAGAGGCTGGCGCGCTGCCACCTGAGCCGCGGAGGCTAAATGCAGATGTTAGAAGTTAAAGTTCTTGCCTGTTGAGAAAGAACCTTTCTGCTACTATTTCTGATCGGTACAGGTGCATTCCAAAGGAGTATATCATATTACCCTATGATAGTTGTTTCAACTTCTATGTGCAGTATCGTCAACATCATAGTCACAAAAAAATGCTGATATCTATGCACCGTAGTTGTGAATTAGGCCTCGTACACAATGAAACGCCACCCATACCACAGCCTTGACTATAGTCTCAGAGCGTTCTACTAATTCGCATCAATGTAGCCACTATGAAGCACTGGCACTGTGTGCGTTGTGCCCGTTCAGTTTCGGCGGCCAAGATATGCACCCCATCATTGTCTGACGCAAATCTCACATTACTTGATTCCAGTATGTGGTGCTATACTTTGTTCGTAAAAATAATAGATTTGGAGTCCATCTACTGAAATAGAAACTGCAATGTGGATAATTTCATCATTGGCATATTGATTTAAAACAAGATACAGAGATATTTATTCGGTTATATCAGCATGATAATTAACTACATTTGATTATATCCTAAAATATAGTTAATTTACCTTTATTCGTTGTTATTGAACACGTAAACACTTGAACAGGACTGTCGTCACACTCTCAACAGAATGGGGTGCTAGGTGCTAGGCTAAGCAAATGGAAGATGAATTTCCAGGTACGGTGCTCTGTTACGACCGCTACCATTTGATAAAGTGTCCCATTTTGCAGTTCAGTGCGGAACTAAGGGCTGTGCAAAGTTCCGTACAAGGCATGGTGCTTCCTTGTGGACGAAGTACTTTACGTACCTAGAAAGGTCAAGGAACTGAATACAAAGCTTGGTAAACCAAGGTACGTTAACTGCAGCCCATGACAAATTATGGTGGTGGTGGTTATGGTTTAAAGGAGGAAAACGGGATAATCATCGCTCAAAGGGTCAAGAAACCTTGTGTCTATCCAGAACTCCTCTGTAGATCGAGGTGTTGGTTACGTCATTGAAACTGGGGCAACTAAGGGCTGCGTCATGTTACGCAAGACTTGTGCCGGAATGGAAAGCTAAGGCACGACTAACACCTCAGCAAAGAAGAGATCTGCTTATAGCCGTACCGGTATACTGTATGTGAAGCAAATATAACTCAAAAGGTGGTTACAAATCCTGGAAATACCTGGAATAGCTGGAATTCCAGGAATACCTGTAATTATATAATGAATATTAACACTATCGTGAATAGCCCAGACGGTAGAGTGCTGGCCTTCTGAACTCAAGTTGGCGGATTCCATCCCGGCTCAGTTTGGTGGTACTTGAAAGTGCTCAAACACTCCAGCCTCATTTCAGTAAATTTACTGGCGCGTATAATATCTTCTGCAGGACATAACTCCGGCACCTCGGTGTCTCCGAAAACCATAAAAGTAGTTAATGAAACGGAAAACCAATAACATTATCAATATCAACATTATTCATTTTCTATACCGTATTCAACTAATTACGTAAGTTTTAAACAAACAGTATATAAAGATAAGTGATCTTGAGAGTCTCTGCCTTCTTAACACTTCTTCCAACTTTTTTTCTGGAAGAAGATGGTGCACTGCAAAATATCTCATTTCTACGAGAGAGAATTTCAGTTCTCATTAATACATGAATAGTGAAATCCGTACCTAAAAGTTTCGGTGGCTTACCAGCAACTTGTTTGGTAAGCATTCTTCAACATTTTTGAATATAAGTTGCCCTAATACGAATGGGAAGGTTTTCTGAAATAGTAATTCTGTATATTTGGGTAGGTTTACAGTTGTATTTAATTATTCTAAAGCAAGCTTGTAATTGTACATATTGCTGATATCGTGATCGTCCTCCAGTTATTCATGGAATCCGAACCACATGGCCATAAGGTTTCATTTCAAAAATACTACATGCTTTCGCCAGGATTCACACCGCAGACGCCATGATGAGAAGCTGGTGACAATGTCTATAACGCCCTCTATAATATTATATTCATTATCCTGAGTACCAGAATCCTCTATAACTGCACCGCACCTCAGTCACAAAGTCGTGAAAAAGACATTTTATGAGACAGGAAAGTCACCTCAATTTCTTCGCCTTTAAGCCAACAGCAAGCAATCACCATTCTAACAGCTGATAGTGTTCAATGTTGCTATTTAGATATTTTACGGGTTTCGTGTCACAACATGGCTTGTTCCTTGTTAAAGTTAATTCTTAATGTCATGAAGTTCTGGGTGTCTAAAACATTGTGTGCCTAATTATTACTATTATTATTATTATTATTATTATTATTATTATTATTATTATTATTACTAATGGTTCATGCTGTCGATTACTGCAGTCACGTCCTAGTTCGTGAACCATGGGCAACGGCTGAGTGATCTAGTATGTGGTCCTGAGAGTCGGGACATCAGTTGCTACGGAATGGGAGTGGGCGTCTCGGACACATTTGAGTCATGGCCCTACTTGTGCTCAGGCGGCTAGGACTTTTTTTCTTTTTTTTTTTTTGCTATTTGCTTTACGTCGCACCGACACATATATGTCTTATGGCGACGACGGGATGGAAAAGGCCTAGGAATCCCGATTACTGGATACTGGCCGCACTTAAGCGACTGCAGCTATCGAGCTCGGTACGCGGCTAGGACTAGACAATCCACCGTGGTCCCTAACACGTTAGAAGAGAGATCCTCACTTGGACCATGTGTAAGCAGGATAGCAACCTGCTTAACGAATTTACCGAGCTCAGAAGATTTTAAGCAAGCCTCGGACCTATGGGAGTAATGGAGTCCCACTCCTATTTGATAGGCGAGGGACTCCTTGGAAACAACTTGGCGAACGAAATGGAATTCGATGGGGAGCTATCGATATTAATGGTGCTTATGGGAGAAAGAAAGCAGAACTGGCTGAGTCAGCAAAGAGGATGCATCTGGATGTGCTGGGAGTAAGTGATATTCGAGAAAAGGGAGATAACGAGGAAGAGATTAGGAGATTATAAAGTATATTTCACGGGTGTTAGAAAGGGAAGGGCAGAGTGTGGGGTAGGACTGTTCATCAGGTATACTATTGCACACAACATTGTTTCTGTTAGGTACGTAAATGAGCGAATGGTGTGGGTAGATTTTGCAGTTGGAGGAATTAGGACGAGAGTTGTCTCAGTGTATTCACCATATGAGGGTGCAGATGAGAATGAAGTTGAAAAGTTTTACGAAGCATTGAGTGACATCGTAGTCAGGGTGAACAGCAAGGATAGGATAGTGCTAATGAACGATTTCAACGAGAGAGTTGGAAATAGTCCGCCTCTGTGGTGTAGTGGTTAGCGTGATTAGCTGCCACCCCCGGAGGTCCGGGTTCGATTCCCGGCTCTGCCACGAAATTTGAAAAGTGGTACGAGGGCTGGACCGGGGTCCACTCAGCCTCGGGAGGTCAACTAAGTAGAGGTTGGTTCGATTCCCACCTCAGCCATCCTGGGAGTGGTTTTCCGTGGTTTCCCACTTCTCCTCCAGGCGAATGCCGGGATGGTACCTCACTTAAGGCCACGGCCGCTTCCTTCCCTCTTCCTTGCCTGTCCCATCCAATCTTCCTATCCCTCCACAAGGCCCCTGCTCAGAATAGCAGCAGGTGAGGCCGCCTGGGCGAGGTACTGGTCATTCTCCCCAGTTGTATCCCCCGACCCAAAGTCTGAAGCTCCAGGACACTGCCCTTGAGGCGGTAGAGGTGGGATCCCTCGCTGAGTCCGAGGGAAAAGCCAACCCTGGAGGGTAAACAGATTAAGATAAGAAGATAAGAGTTGGAAATAGAACTGAAGGATACGAAAGGGTGGTTGGTAAATGTGGGGAAGATACGGAAGCTAATAGGAATGGGAAGCGTTTGCTGGACTTCTGTGCTAGTATGGGTTTAGAAGTTACGAATACGTTCTTCAAAACCAAAACCAAACCCCATCGCACTACAGCCCCTGAAGGGCCTTGGCCTACCAAGCGACCGCTGCTCAGCCCGAACGCCTGCAGATTACGAGGTGTCGTGTGGTCAGCACGACGAATCCTCTCGGTCGTTATTCTTGGCTTTCTAGACCGGGGCCGCCATCTCACCGTCAGATAGCTCCTCAATTCTAATCACGTAGGCTGAGTGGACCTCGAACCAGCCCTCGGGTCTAGGTAAAAATCCCTGACCTGGCCGGGAATCGAACCCGGGGCCTCCGGGTAAGAGGCAGGCACGCTACCCCTACACCACGAGGCCGGCTACGTTCTTCAAGCATAAGGCAATTCACCGTTACACCCTCAAACAGTGGACAGAGCACGTTCAGGATATAGAAAGAGATTGGGTGGCATACTGGGATAGTGTAGAGGAAACATCGAGTGAATGCCTAGGAACAATGTGTGTAAAGATGGGAGAAAGAAAACATCTTGGTGGAACGATGAAGTGAGAGCAGCTTGTAAACGTAAAAAGGGGGTTTATCAGAAATGGCTCCAAACAAGGGCCGATGCGGACAGGGAATTGTACGTAGATGAAAGAAACAGAGCGAAACAAATAGTTGTCGAATAAAAAGAAGTAGTGGGAAGGTTTTGGTAATAAGGTTCGATCAAGCAGGAGGGAAACATTTCTGGACAGTATTAAATATTATTAGGAGCTGCCTGGCCGAGGCGGTAAAGGCGTGCTCGGTTCGCCCGGAAGGACGTGGGTTTGAATCCCCGTCAGGAAATCGTAAAATTTAAGAAACTAGATTTCCACTTCCGGAGGTGCACATGGCCCTGAGGTTCACTCAGCCTACAGCAAAAATGAGTACCAGGTTAATTCCTGTGGGCAAAGGCGGCCGGGCGTACAGCTAACCACTCTACCCCATCCAGTGCCGAGGTTACGGATAGTGGAAGCCTTTACCTTCCACCCCTCCAAGGGCCTTCATGGACTGTACGGGGATCACTTTGCTAAGATTATTAGGAAGGGAGGGAAAAATGAAATGCATAGTGTTTTGGGTGATTCAGGTGAACTCATAATAAGTCCCAGGGATCACCGGATAGGTGGAAGGAATATTTTAAAACTCTTCTCAACGTAAAAGGAAATCTTTATGGTGGTGTCGTGAACAACCGAGCTCATGGGGAGGAGGAAAATGATGTTGGTGAAATTACGCTTGAGGAAGTGGAAATGATGTTGAATCAACTCTATTGTCATAAAGCAGCAGGAATAGATGAAATTAGACCTGAAAAGGTGAAGTATAGAGGGAAGGCATGGATAAAATGGCTTAATAGAGTAGTAAGATTAGCATGGAGTGTTTGTAAGGTGCCTTCAGATTGGACAAAAGCAGTAAGTGCACCTGTCTATAAGCAAGGGAACAGGAAAGATTGCAACAACTATTGAGGTATATCATTGATTAGTATATCACGCAAAGTATTCACTGGCACCTTGGAAGGGAGGGTGCGATCAGTGGTTGTGGGGAAGTTGGATGAAAACCAGTGTGGTTTCAGACCACAGAGGGGCTGTCAGGATCAGGTTTACAGTATGCGCCAGGTAACTGAAAAATGCTACGAGAGGAATAGACAGTTGTGTTTATGTTTCGTAGATCTAGAGAAAGCATATGACAGGGAAACGAGAGAAAAGTTATTGTTTGGTTGAAGGAGCTATACCAAATGAATGGAAAGTTGCTATAGTAGCCCCTGTGTATAAAGGAAAGTGTGATAGACATAAAGCTGAAAATTACAGGCCAGTCAGTTTGACATGCATTGCATGTAAGCTTTTGGAAAGCATTCTTTCTGATTATATTAGACATGTTTGCGAAATTAATAACTGGTTTGACAAAAGGCAGTTTGGGTTTAGGAAAGGTAATTCCACTGAAGCTCAGCTTGTAGGATTTCAGCAAGATATAGCAGATATCCTGGATTCAGGAGGCCAAATGGACTGTTTTGCGATTGACCTATCCAAGGCATTTGATAGGGTAGATCATAGAAGATTACTGGAAAAAGTGAGTGCTATTGAACTAGAAAAAAGAGTGACTGAATGGGTCGCTATATTTCTAGAAAATAGAACTCAGAGAATTAGAGTAGGCGAAGCTTTATCTGACCCTGTAATAATTAAGAGGGGAATTCCTCAAGGCAGTATTATTGGACCTTTATGTTTTCTTATATATATCAATGATATGTGTAAAGAAGTGGAAACAGAGATAAGGCTGTTTGCAGATGATGTTATTTTGTACAGAGTAATAAATAAGTTACAAGATTGTGAGCGACTGCAGGGTGACCTCGATAGTGTTGTGAGATGGACGGTGGGCAATGGTATGGTGATAAACGGGGTTAAAAGTCAGATTGTAAGTTTCACAAAAAGGAAAAGTCGTCTCAGTTAATTACTGTGTTGATGGGGTGAAAGTTCCTTTTGGGGATCATTGTAAGTACCTAAGTGTTAATATAAGAAAAGACCTTCATTGGGGTAATCACATAAATATGATTGTTAATAAAGGGTACATATCTCTGCAGATGGTTATCAGGATATTTAGGGTTTGTAGTAAGGATGTAAAGGAGAGGGCATATAAGTCTCTGGTAAGACCCCAACTAGAGTATGGTTCCAGTGTATGGGACCTTCACCAGGATTACTTGATTCAAGAATTGGAAAAAATCCAAAGAAAAGCAGCTCGATTTGTTCTGGGTGATTTCCGACAAAAGAGTAGCGTTAAAAAAATGTTGCAAAGTTTGGGCTGGGAAGACTTGGGAGAAAGGAGACGAGCTTCTCGATTAAGTGGTATGTTCCGAGCTGTCAGCGGAGAGATGGCATGGAATGACATTAGTAGACGAATAAGTTTGAGTGGCGTCTTTAAAAGTGGGAAAGATCACAATATGAAGATAAAGTTGGAATTCAAGAGGACAGTTGGGGCAAATATTCGTTTATAGGAAGGGGAGTTAGGGATTGGAATAACTTACCAAGGGAAATGTTCAATAATTTTCCAATTTCTTTGCGATCATTTAAGAAAAGGCTAGAAAAACAACAGATAGGGAATCTCCCACCTGGGCGACTGCCCTGAATGCAGAAACAGTAGTGACTGAATTGAAACTGAATTAGAGGGTAGATTATTAAAATCAATCACAGGCATTTATGTTGACAATTGGGCTGCAGTGAGAATTGAATGGTAGAATGAGTTCTTGGTTCAGGGTACGTACAGGGATTAGACAAAGCTGTAATCTTTCATCTTTGTTGTTCGTAGTTCAGATAGATCATCTGCTGAAAGATATAAAATGGCAGGGAGGGATTTAGTTAGGTGGAATTTTTTTTTTGCTAGTTGTTTTACGTCGCACCGACACATATAGGTCTTACGGCGACGATGGGACAGGAAAGGGCTAGGAGTGGGAAGGAAGCGGCCGTGGCCGTAATTAAAGTACAGCCCCAGCATTTGCCTGGTGTGAAAATGGAAAACCACGGAAAACCATTTTCAGGGCTGCCGACAGTGGGGTTCGAACCTACTATCTCCCGAATACTGGAAACTGGCCGCACTTAAGCGACTGCAGCTATCGAGCTCGGTAGGTGGAAATGTAGTAAGCAGTCTGGCCTATGCTGACGACTTGGTCTTAATGGCAGACTGTGCCGAAAGCCTACAGTCTAATATCTTGGAACTTGAAATTATGTGCAATGAGTATGGTATGAAAATTAGCCTCTCGAAGACTAAATTGATGTCAGTAGGTAAGAAATTCAACAGAATTGAATGTCAGATTGGTGATACAAAACTGGAACACGTAGATAATTTCAAGTATTTAGGATGTGTGTTCTCCCAGGATGGTAATATAGTAAGTGAGATTGATCAAGGTGCAGTAAAGCTAAGGCAGTGAGCTCGCAGTTGCGATCAACAGTATTCTGTAAGTGGGTAGTCAGCTCCTGAACGAAACTATCTTTACATCGGTCTGTTTTCAGATCAAGTTTGCTTTACGGGAGCGAAAGCTGGGTGGACTCAGGATATCTTATTCTTGCACAAACCGGCTACGGTGGTGTTGTCATGTGAGGCGACTGGAGGAAGATAGGTTACCTAGGAGAATAGCGTACTCTGTTATGGAGGGTAAGAGAAGTAGAGAGAGACCAACACAACATTAAGATAAGATTTTTATTTTGTTATGTACGTAGTAATTATTGCTCAACCAGTTAACTGTACAGTGCCTTCCACGAAATTTGTGAGAACATACTTATTTTTATAACATTTAAATGTTTCCCACTCTAGGGCATTGTATTTACATCTACTTGTGGAAAAGAAAATCTCTACTACGTCATTTATTTTCAACTAATGAATCAGTACCGTCTTTAGTTTCTTTGATATCTCTGCATTTGCTTCAGGTCACACTAGTGACACAGACTACCTAAATACATCGGTAATATATCTACAAGCATTTGGTATAGGAAGCCAGTTTGTAATTCGACTTGGAAAATATGTACGTTCCATTTAAGAAAAGATAATTGTGTTGGGAGGTGCATTTTCGTAGTTGACTTGAGTATGTTTATCCTCTCAATTTGTGAGCCCCTTCGTGACAACCAATACTGTGAAATCCGTTCTTCAATATCTTGCTGCTTCTCGAAATTATAAATAAGTGTAGAGGATATTTAGTTGTTTTTGAAGGTGTAGCGGTTTTATGATAAGTTGCTTTGGTCTGTGGAATTTCTAGTTGCTTTACGTCGCACCGACACAGATAGGTCTTATTGCGACGATGGGATAGGGAAGGACTAGGAGTGGGAAGGAAGCGGCCAGGGCCTTACATGAGGTACATCCCCAGCATTTGTCTGGTGTGAAATTAGGAAACCACGGAAAATCATCTTCAGGGCTGCCGACAGTGGTGTTCGAACTCACTATGTCCCGAATGCAAGCTCACAGCTGCGCGCCCCTAACCGCACGGCCAGCTCACTCGGGAGTAGGTAGTAGGGAGTAGGACTCCACTATTACAAATGTTGTGATTCAACTGTCTAGTTCTTGTGCCATTATTGTGACATCTGAAGCAAGGTTATTCCTCACAAACGGTCATTAGTTCGGAAGTTACATTAATCTGCATTTGTGTTCTACATTCTCGTTAGAGTAAACATACACAAACCTTAAGAACAATTGCTAATAACCAGGAACTGGGAAATCATGACCTGTGGTTCATCGAATGAGTATACGTGACCTTTCTATCTTCAGAAGATTGATGCAACAGTTCCGGAGAGCCTGTCCCACTTTCCACTAAACTGTTAGCTCCTTCCTTCCTTGCTCGCGATCAGTACGACTGGTGAAAATGAAAATGTGCGGAGCCAAAGAAGTTGGTGAAGCATTCTTAAAATGAAAACTGTTAAATAGTTGATAACCACGTGCTGTAAAAAGCAATGTGTTCAAGGGAACAAGGGGAAGCCTAAATATGGGTCATCATTTATCACGGTCTAAAATATTCTGAGCTGACTGGTTGTGTAGCGCAGTTGGTTGATGCTTTCTTTATGTGTACAATTTTGCGGGGTTTGGACACCCAGCTCAGTATGTATACCGCAGTAGTATGTTAAAGAACCACTGCGGGACAAAATTCAGGAACTCCACTGGCTCTTAAGACTGATACGAGTTTCAAGGACGTAAAAATATAATAATAATAATAATAATAATAATAATAATAATAATAATAATAATAATAGTAGTAATAATAAATTGAATTTCGTGTGGCTATTTCTAGCGGGTGCAGCCCTTGTAAGGCAGACCCTCTGATGAGGGTGGGTGGCATCTGACATGTGTAGGTAACTGCGTGTTATTGTGGTGGAGGATAGTGTTATGTGTGGTGTATGAGTTACAGGGATGTTGGGGACAGCACCAACACCCAGCCCGTGGGCCACTGGAATTAACCAATGAAGGTTAAAATCCCCGACCCGGCCGGGAATCGAAACCGGGACCCTCTGAACCGAAGACCAGTACGCTGACTATTCAGCCAACGAGTCGGAAATAATAATAATAATAATAATAATAATAATAATAATAATAATAATAATAATAATAATAATAATAATAATAATAAATAGGCCTACATAGAGGTATCCCTCTTCATTAGGGGCTACTACACTTTCAGCGTTCAGTCTGCAAGCCAACTGCGGATTAGCCAAGCGCCTCCACAATCCTCTGTTTGCAATTAACTATGTGGCATCGTTTTGATCCATACCTCTTATCATTAATTAATTAAAGAAAAAGTTTAACCATCATCGTATTGGTCTCAATCTGCTTCTCATACCCTCCCTGGCGGAATCCATTTTTCCCCTAGATAATCTATCTACCGCCATTCGCCTCACTTGACCCAATTGCCGTAGCCACTTTATGCGTACAGCTTCATTCATTGAGTTTATTCCTGACTATGCCCTCTTCTCCTCATTCCGTGTACCCTGTTGCCATCGTTCACATCCTGTTTGTACCCGCAATCATTCTCACTACTTTCACGTCTATTACGTCCCGAGTCCACCCAGCTTTCACTCACGTACAGCAAAGACGGACTGGAAACTGATCGGTGTAAAGATAGTTTCGTCTGGGAGCTGACTTCTTTCTTACAGAATACTGTTGATCGCAACTGCGAGGTTACTGCATTAGTTTCGCTGCACGTTGATTCATTCATGTTCTCTTAGTATGTCCTGGGAGAACACACATACTGAATTCTTAAAACGACCCTTTTGTTCCATTTTTGTATTCCTAAGCTGGCATTCAATTTTCCTATGTTTCTTCCCAATTTGTTTTACAATTTATTTTTACATCGCACCGACACTGATAGGTCTTATGGCGACGATGGGATAGGAAAGGCCTAGGAGTGGGAAGGAAGCGGCCGTGACTTTAATTAAGGTACATACCCAGCATTTGTCTGGTGTAAAATTAGGAAACCACGGAGAACCATCTTCAGGGCTGCCAACAGTGGGGTTCGAACCCACTCTCCCGGATGCAAGCTCACAGCTGCGCGCCCCTAACCGCAAGATCAACTCGCCCGGTTGTTTCTTCCATCCTGATAACACTTTGGTCTTGGAAATGCTAATTTTCACCTCGCTGCTACTCTCCCCAAACTCCAAGACAAGCTTTCAGCACAGTTCGGCATAGGCCAAATTATTATCATTATTCCCCAAATGTAAACGGCCGTAGCCGTGTTGAAACACCGGATCCCGTGAGATCTCGGAAGTTAAGCAACAATGGGCGTGGTCGAGATTTGGATGGGTTGCCACGCGCTGTTGGTGGGGGTAAGGGAATGGAGGAGCGGAAGGGAACTGGCCCCCCTACCGTACGTAAACTCCGGCTCAGGCACATCTCTGCAGAGGTTCGGACCTGCCTTCGGGCAGAATACATCCTTACCTTCCCCAAATGTAAAAGCTCACGGAGGCTCCTGTCGCTTGCATTACGACCACAGACAGCGCGGCCACCCACATGTGAATGTAGTTAGACATTGTGGTACCGGATACCTGGTCTTTTTTTAATGCTATTTGTTCGGGGCTTCAACCTATGAAGATCTTTTGCCCCTACTTGCACCATATGTGAGGAACCTGCGTGTATTATGTAAATGGCGGATGTGTAAAGTGTTGAACACCCAGTCCCTAGGCCAGGAATATTTATTATTTACAATTAAAAACCCCTGACCCGGCCGGGAATCGAACTCGGGGCCGCCGGGTGACAAGCAGACGCGTTGCGAGGCTGGTCTAATATGTGTGCTTTTAATTTTACTAGTGTGTCTACCTTCGTACAGGAGCGATTAAGGCACTTTAGGCAATAGGACTTGGAGCTGCACTGACAACAGTTATTTCGAGCACAGATTTTTCCACTTTTCCACGCTGTTTCCACGACCAATTGGAAGTACTTACTTCAACACCCGCAGTATCATTATCGAAATTAGTCACCAGTAATTACGGTTATGCACGCAGTTTGAAAGCCAGCAGAGTAACCGTGTTGAAACACTGGATCCCGTGAGATCTCCTAAGTTAAACAATACTAGGCGCGGATACCTCACGTTCTGTTGGCTTGAGGAGTAGCGGAAGGAACTGGCCACCGTGCTGTCAGTAAACTCCAGCTCGGGTCACCAAATGAGAGGCTCCGGGTCTATTTGGAGGAAGTAACTAGGTCGCTAACGTATTTACTGTTTTAAGAGTGGTTTAACGTCGTACTAACACATGAAAACTTTTCGGCGACGCAAGGATTGCAAAGGAAGTGGCAGTGGCCTCAATTAAGGTAGAGCCCCATCATTTGAATCCTGTGAAAATGGGAAACTACGGAACACCATCTTCAGGGCTGCCAACTGTGGGGTTCGAACCCACCTTCTCCCGAATGCAAGTTCACCACTACGCGGCCCTAATCGCACAGCCAACTCACTCGGTGGTCGATAAAGTTCAGGTTTAGATATGGCACTTAGTTACTTACATAGTTTGAACACGGACATATGCTTGAGACTCGGCAAAGCTGTCCCAAGCACCTAATATGAAACATTTTTTGGAGGGATATGCTTTTTTAAACTATTTGTTTTACGTCGCACGGACACAGATCGGTCTTATGGCGACGACGGGATATGAAAGGGCTAGGACTAGGAAGGAAGCGACCGTGGGCTTAATTAAGGTTCATCCCCAGCATTTGCCCGGTGTGAAAATGGGAAACCATGGAAACAATCTTCAGGGCTTCCGACAGTGGGGTTCGAACACACTATCTCTCGAATGCAAACTGACAGCAACGTGACAAACCACGCAGCCACTCGCTCGCTCGGGTACGGAATTTTTTTATGACTTCCGGCAAATGGAAAAGTCACCACCTAAACGTGCTTGAACGAGGACAAACGGGTTTAAAAAGATTTAAAAATCATACCCAATGATCGGAAATTACAATTTCTTACTATGACGTTCTTACAGTCTACATTAAGCCAGTCAGTGTACCTACCGAGCGGTGGAGTCGCTATATAGTACACGTTCAAGAAAGCAGTGTGGTGACATGAGAAAATTCCCTATAAAAACTCATAAACAAGAAATAAATCTCAAAACTGCAAGAGTCCACGTTTCCAAATAATGTATAAAAGTAAATCTGAGTTTCTCGGACGTATATATGGTATGTTCATTTTCTAAAGGAAAAAAACTTTATCTTCAAAAAATGATGCCGGAAAAGTAAATGTTATTCTGCATCTCTTTCTTCTCATTCTTCTTCCTCTTCCCTGGCTTCATCCGGTGGGGTCGTGGGTACGAATTATTTCACATATGAGGACCTAGGCCAGTTTTGCGATTGAATGTATCTCCCGATGCCTAGCCTATGTGGAGTGATTTCTCCTATTACATGATCCTGTGGTGGTTGTCAGTGTGGTGTTTTGTGTGGAAATGAGGAGACGTGAACCAAGACCAACATAAACGGAGGAATTAACCAGACACAGCTAAAATCTCCAACCTGGGCGAAAAATGAACCGGGGACCTTCTGAATAAAGCCCCTCTAAGGAATTGGATATTCTGCTCCTCACTCACTGGGGCCTGTTCCGATTGGCAAATTTTCCGATTATCAGAATTTTCTTCCCAAATCCAGCACTGCGCAGCTACGAAGACTGGAGTGTAATAATCAAACATGAACTTTGTAAATCACACTCAAAACTATTTAGAAATGTATAAATACTCACTATATGTTTGTATTCTGTTTAAATCCTTAAATGCTTGAAATTTGGAACATATCTTAATGAAGTCATTACTTCTCTCCACTCTAGCAAATAATGCTTTATAAATTAAGGAATTTATTTATTTATTTATTTATTTATTTATTTATTTATTTATTTATTTATTTATTTATTTATTTATTTATTTGTTCAAAATTAGTTTCGGCAGATTGAAGAAATCTGACAGTTATAAACAAACCCATAAGGCACGATTAACTTTGTTACATTATTTTGCACTTTCATTTCTGCCTCAAAATAATATCGAAATGTGTTGTATGTTCACTCTTCAGCCCTAAGGCTGGTTGGATCCTCAACAGCTCCGCCATCAGCTGTCATAGATGGCCTAGGCATCACTGAAGAGGCGTACTAGGGAAATGAGAAGTGAGGTAGTTTCCCGTTGCTTTCCTCACCGAACCAGAAGTTGCTATTACATATCAGTCTGCCAAGCCCACTGAAATGCATGCACCAACCGACCCTATGAGCATCATTTTCACACCATTCATAGCAACGACTGGCTGCAGAAGGAATGGCATTACTAGCATCGCTCATACCTCAGTCACTTTCATATTGTCAAAGCCAAGTATAAGACAGAGACAGTAACAAAATTACTCTAGCCCTTACCAGAAGACATAGTGCACTGTAAACACTCGGTCCTGCCAGCAAAGGCAAAATATCGAAATACAGAGTGAAATATTATTATATATTGATTTCATACATGAATAATAAAAATACGCATAATTTTCGTTCAGAAATGCATTTTTCATTTCCCTTGCAATTTTGGTACCTACTTTATTAATAGAGTTTTCGAATTATCGGGACTCTAATTTATATGGAAATATTAGTCTCATCACGAACGTAAATTTGAACGCCGTTTTTTTTTTTACCACCAGGAATAAACAAACTAAATCTTGCTAATTCGTGAGTTATATATCGTTTTAAAGAGTTTAGTTAGTCTAAGAAAGATCCGACTTATTGGCTGAATGGTCAGCATTGAAGCCGTCAGTTCAGAGGGTCCCGGGTTCGATTCCCGACCGGTTTGGTGATTTTAATCGCGTCTGATTAATTCTTCTGGCTCGGGGACTGGGTATTTGACACGCAATAGTGATTACATCCCTCCAAATAGGGTTGGCGTCAAGAAGGGCACCCGATCGTCAAACAGGGCAAAATCTACATGTGCGACCCCACAGAAGTGGGAAAAGCGTTAGGAGAAGAAGTTAGTCTGAGAAAGGAGTAATAAAAGGATTGATTTTTCTATTTCCTGCACTTTGTCCAATAACTTGGGTTCTGCACTTCATGTTAATTAAATCTAGTTTTATGACCGAACGCCCTTCCTGACGCCAAACCTATTTGAAGGAATATATTCGCTACTGTGTAATTCTGTAGTGGTGGATCGTTTGGTGTGGTGTGCGCAAATCAAATCTGAGTATATTAAAACGAACACAGACACCCCCAACAAGAGCAATAAAGCAAACACGGCAATGAAAGTCGGTGTCCTCTGAAACGAAGGACGCGCTGACCGAGGAGCTAAACGGTTCGGAAATATTTCACACTTTTATAATACAAGTGTAATGAATCTGCGTACACATACAACATAGCAGGTACTCCGCCCCGGATGATATCCTGTACAAAGTTCCGTCAAATATGTTTTCACTCTAAAAGAAGAAATTATGTTTTTTACATTTAATATTTTACACACAGTATTAAACATTACTTGTACACAGTGCTAGTTTCTATATTCTAAAGAAGGAGAAGACAACGCTGTGTGCCGGGCTGAGTAGTTCAGACGGTAGAGCGCTGGGCTCCTGAGTACAAGTTGGCGGACCGAGCGAGATGGCCATGCGGTCAGTGTCGCGGATCTGTGAGCTTACATTCGGGAGACTGTGGGTTCGAATCCCAACGTCGGCAGCCCTAAAGAGGTTTTCCCGCGGTTATCCATTTTCAAGCCAGGTAAATGCTGGGGCTGTACTTTAATGAAGGCCACGGCCGCTACATTCCCAGTCCTAGCCCTTTCCCACCGAAAACATGATATGTATTAGTGCGACGTTAAATTACTAGGCTTTATACTCACTCGTTCAAATAATTACGCTGCTGCCACTTCAAGCTTGTCCTCAAAACGACTCTTGTCTAAAGGTTACGCCGAACTATGACTGAGCCAAAGAGAGAGCAGACATATATGGAAATCTTCGACTGTCTCTCAACTGCTACCTCTTGTTCCCTCAGCTGGAATGAGTAGCTCAGACGGTAGAGCTCTGGCCTTCTGAATGCAAGTTAGTGGGTTCGACCCCTGTTTAATCCGGTGGTATTTGAAGATGCTCAAATACACCAGGCTCGTGTCCGTAGATTTACTGTCACGGTAACGGACTCCTGCGGGATTAAATTCTGGCACCATGGCGTCATGGAAAACTGTAAAATTACTGTTGTTAGTGGGACGTAAGATCAAAAACACTCTTGTGTGTTCCCTGTGCTTCCCACACTTCTCGGGTCTGCGTGCCTTACGAAACCATTAACGACGGATTAGGTAGGAGTAGACCCATATACACTCATGTATAACCTTCCAGCCGCATCGTTTCTGACCTGACCTGACCCGGAACTCCGGTTATACATCAGTGTCTCGCAATTGCGCCCGCAGTCAACTGCAGAAGGTCCTCTATTTCAGGAAATTCCAATATGATTCCTCGCTTCAGTTCAGCAATCTCGAAATCAGCCCGGTGTCGGTAGGTTTACTGACAAGTAAAGGAAATCCTAAGAGGCAACATTCCGGCACATCAGCGTCTCCGGAAACCGTTTTTTTTTTTTTGCTATCTGCTTTACGTCGTACCGACACATATAGGTCTTATGGCGACGATGGGATAGGAAAGGCCTAGAAATGGGAAGGAAGCAGCCGTGGCCTTCAGTAAGGTACAGCCCCGGCATTTGCCTGGTGTGAAAGTGGGAAACTACGGAAAACCATCTTCAGGGCTGCCGAAAGTGCGGTTCGAACCCACTATCTTCCGGATGCAAGGTCACAGCCGCGCGCCTCTAACCGCACGGCCAACTCACCCGGTCCGGCAACCGTAAAAGTGGTTAGTGGGGTATAAAACCAATAACATAAAATACAAGATAACATCATAAAAGTACATGAACACGACCTTTCTGTCGCTCGTTCTACTCTGGCTCTTACTTCCTCTGGCTATTCTTGTGGACCAAACGCAAGCACAATCATGAGTATCCGGAGTGCTGGTTTGAGAATGCGACGGTTCGAAACTAATCGTGCATAAAACAGATTGCGCTATGAATCAGGAAATTCGGTTCGAAACCCATAACCACGGTTAGCTCCTTGACCACAGAAAGTCGGATCAACTACCAAGCAACGAGAAATGAAGGGAAACATGTGTCAATGAAAAAATACACAAATACATGACAGACAGTGAACAAACTGTCTGAAACAAGCAGAAATTTCTGCAGTTTTCACTCAAACCAGAGTAGGCCTACTTCCTGTTCTAAGTACACCATGAGAAATAAACAGCAGATTTGATACTTCCCGTAGTAAATATCAAAAATAAACAAAACTGAGGAAATAAAGCAAAAAATGCGGCATCTAAGCATGCTGGCAGATCGCGAGTGTAGGCGTGAACTCGCTGAGAACCGTTACGCGAGCCTGCGAGGTAAACAAAATAACGGTGTGCGAGACACACCAGGCGCAGGCTGCAGCAATCGATCTCCACCTTTATTGTTAAGGTCATTACACATTTTATTTTCACCGAACCGTGAACATTGTTTTATTGGTGCCCCCCAATTTCCTTAAGGCCCGCGGTGAAGATGAAGTGAAGTATGAAGAATGATAATATGCGATTAAAACAACTATCTTTGAAGTAAATAGAGTTCTCCATTAATATATGCCAGCCTAGACCTAGGTCACAAACACACAGTACATGCTGGAGGGGAGGGGGACGAAAGTAAGATTATAAAGAAGGCCTATCACTAGATTCCTCCTGGGCACGCTTCTGCGTTACAAAATTTACTCACTTAAATTAGTTCAAACCTAGCTAAGCCAGATTCAGTAGTAGTGATTTTTTTCTGTAAAATTATTCATGGTCAGAAATATTTTATAAATCCAGGTCTAGAAAGCCAACAATAACGACCGAGAGGATCCGTCGTGCTGACCATACACCTCGTAATCTGCAGGCCTTCCGGCTGAACAGCGGTCGCTTGGTAGGCCATCGTCCTTCGGGGCTGTTTCGCCATGGGGTTTGGTTTGGTTTATTTGTATATTTTATAAATAACAAGAGGGAAACACAACAGTATCATCTCAACTCTAGTCTAATGTTTTCTATTTTTGGCCCGTAATTTATCAAAGAATGATGCTACTGCACAAGTTAAGCTGTTCAAGTAAATCTTGTTCAACAGAACCTCACAGGACGGTGAAAGCTATTCTACTCAATGTTAAGCGAAAATTATGCAATCTTCATACCGTAAGAACAGTTAAATATATACAGCGAAAGTGATCATTGAATGCAATAAGATTCATAGCAACGTAGTTGACTTTTGAGCTAATTTACATTCCTCAGGGTTACATAAAAGTCTACAACATTCCCGATGGCTTGGCAATGTTTATGGTGCTCGTAAGGACATCCTAACACATCGCACAGCTGTGATCACGTGGCCTTTGAAACCGCGCTCATTATAATTGCATGTGCCTTTACTTACTCCATGACATGACTATTGTACAACCAACGGGCATGTAACTTTTATTATCTTGTCTCGGTGTGTCTGGTTTATTCCCATTCAATTTTTGACAAATGTCAATTTCATCTCTCTGAACATAAATAATGTAGTTAAATAACCAGTACGAGTGTACTTACACGCAAAGATTCAATTGACAAAAACTACCCTGGACTTAATTAAACCTTCTAAAGCTTAACAATGATAACATGATACCCTACCGATAAATAAGGTAGAGGACAACATTTTAAAGTATCAACATAGGATAAAATATTATCTTGAGGAAAAGTGTTTAAAAGCGTTTAAAAAAGTAAAAAATGAGTAATACTATAATACCAGTGACTAATTCTGTCCTATAAAAAGGTGATGTTGGAACAAAAATGCTACCTTTTAAAATTTAGACATGAGAGGCTGGCTTCATCCCTTACCACCAACACAAATCTCTTCCAACACACTCACGGTAATTAGTCTTACACACTAAGCATCACTGCTACTATAGCATATTTTATACATGTGTACCCATATAGCCTATTCTCCCATAGGATAAATTGAGATACCTTTAAAGAAAATCAGGTTGACACTTACTCTGAGTGCAGAAGAAATCCTTCACTGTGAGAAGTATCCGGAAAAAAAAAAGTACCGCACGTCACCGACAAAATTAATTCAGTATTATGGAACGATCAGATCACTATCTTCAATAAGAAACAGGTCACAAATTTGAAACGTCAAACAAGTGTCTTAAATCACAAAAACGAAACTGGTGTCAACAAGTTAACATTCAGGACTTCGTACGAAGCACGTCTACCACTTTAAAATGACAATCACTCCGTGCAGATGACAACAGGCACTCTTTTTGCTCCGCAACACGTAAAAGGTCACTTGTCTTCGCAGACAGATCTCTCAGCATCCACGCAACATGAGCACTAAACCCAGTTTAGCAGGTTTTGGAATGTCCCGTGGTTGGCGCTGTTGTAGCAAGCATCAAGCCCGGAAGACAGAAGTCGACTGTGTTGTTTAGTTGGAGTGCCCGCGGCGGGAGCGCTGTTGCCGTTCTCTGTCGCCTGGCGCGCTACCTGCCTGTGACAGTTACGGTATGTAGTGACAGTGATTGGACTGGTAGTCACCATGGAATTTTGACTGATACTTGGTCCTAAGTGGAAGCGGTAGTCTAAGCACTGAGAAACGACGAAGATTTGTCAAGTGGCGTAGTAAGCACAACAATATTTCGAGACCTAGAAGGTTGTCAAGGTAGTAATGATTTACGGTGATGATATTGCTCCAAGGGTATGAATTGAATTGGCGTATGGCTTTTAGTGCCGGGAGTGTCCGAGGACATGTTCGGCTCGCCAGGTGCAGGTCTTTCAATTTTGACACCCATAGGCGACCTGCGCGTCGTGATGAGGATGAAATTATGATGAAGACAACACATACACCCAGCCCCCGTGTCAGAGAAATTAACCAATGGTGGTTAAAATTCCCGACCCTGCCGGGAATCGAACCCGGGACCCCTGTGGCCAAAGGCCAGCACGCTAACCATTTAGCCATGGAGCCAGACGTTCCAAGGGCATGTAACGTCTTCAATAAGAAACGGGTCACAAATATGAAGCGTCAAACAAGTGTCTTAAATCACAAAAACGAAACTGGTGTCAACTTCTCTAAGGATAAAAGTGATCATGAATATAATCGAGGCGACTACTAGTTCGCATCGGCGTTCTCCATGCTACATCTCATTACCGAAACCGAGAATACAATGTAGATGGATTGGAATACGATAGCCGGACTGAGTGGCTCGGACGGTTGAGGCGCTGGTCTTCGGACACCAACTTGGCAGGTTCGATCCTGGCTCAGTTCCGTGGTATTTGAAGGTGTTCAAGTACGTCACCCTCGTGTCAGTAGATTTACTTGCACGTAAAATAATTCCTGCGGGAATAAATTTCGGCACCTCGGCGTCTCCGAAAACCGTAAAGTTATGCTAGTTAGTGGGACGTAAAGCAAATAACATTATTAGAATACCGATAGTTGGAATTATGCCGGAAGCATGCTTAGTACGCATAGTCGCTCAAAATAAGATTAACCGGGCTGAGTGGCTCAAACGGCTAAGGCGCTGGCTTTCCGAGCCCAAGTTAGCAGGTTCTATCCTGGCTTAGTCCGGTGGTACTTGAAGGTGCTCAAATATGTCAACCCCATAGCGGTAGATTTACTGGCATGTAGAAGAACTCCCGTGGGACAAAATTACGGCATCTTGGTGTCCCTGAAAGCCGTTAAAGTAGTCAGTAGGACGTAATAATAATAAAGTTATTGGCTTTACGTCCCACTAACTACTTTTTCGGTTTTCGGAGACGCCGAGGTGCTAGAATTTAGTCCCACAGGAGTTCTTTTGCGTGTCAGTGCATCTGCCGACACGAGGCTGACGTATTTGAGCACCTTCAAATATCACCGGAACGAGCCAGGATCGAACCTGCCAAGTGGGGTCAGAAGGCCAGCTCCTCCACCGTCTGAACCACTCGGCCCGGCTCAGTGGGACGTATTATTATTATTATTATTGTACCGGGCGGTACACCTCTACACCGTTTATTTAAAAGTTGCGCCAGTTGAAACTCCTCTTCTGGAGGAAGGTTGAACTTTATCTATTCTATTAATTCTCTACTTTCTCAGAAGATGTCACCACGTGGAAAATTTTGAGTTTTTGAACTGTGTCACTTTTGATGTGTTTTTGTTTCGCTTGAAGTAAGAAGTGTGAACTTTCTCTTCTAGAGGACACTACTGAAGATCAACAATAGTGCAACCTAGTGCGGAGTCAAAGAACTATTTTGTTGAAGAAATTTTTATTTCAAATGTTTGTTCTTTGCTAAATTTCCTTCTGTTATTGTTTAAGTTGGCTGTATACCCCTCTCTTTCCCCTTGTTTTGCATGTAGCCAATCCCGAATTTCCTAAATTAATTTCTATCCAATCAGATGTATCTTCCCCCAACTTGAATCGATTGCGGGGTCCTATCCAATAAAAACATTGTGGGCGGGTGTTTTCATTCCCCTAACGCCTAGAAACTTCCGCGAGAGTATTTAAACTGCTGATTTTGGGGTCTCCGGGCCACTTCTGTTCCATCTTTCAGTGTATTAAGTACATAGCAGGAGGCGGGAAGCGCCTCTTTCTTCTTCAGCCGTTCAACACCAGGTAATGGCTTATTAATAACTTCTTTTCTTGCTAGGTCGGCAGTTTAACACTCGCGGCGGGTTCGAAGCATTTCCATCATGTAACCTTCTCCTAAAATGTAATTACTCTTTTCATCTTTTTCTTGTAAAGCTACATATTGGGATAGAGAGTGCTAACCCTCTCGAGCTCCCACTCACATTTGTTTTGAGGTGAACTTATTTTCTCAAACTATTCTTCGTTTATGTAATGTAAAGTGTTCTTCTCTTAGTCACCTCTGTAGTATGGGATTAGCCCTTGCGTTAGTGGCCCAGAGCCAGATTAGGTTTTAAAAACAAAGTGTATTAGGAGTGCAAGTTCGCCTCCTCTCAAATTGTTATTTTAGAGGTCATGTAATCAACCTTCTTTTCAGGTAATAGACCTCAGTAGGTTGGGTATTTTACCCCTGTGAAAACGTCCTTAGAGGACAGCTTGAAGGTAGAGTTTGGTGTGGCCTTGTGATAGGCTTACAATTTTGAGAGCGGATCGCTCTTTGAAATTTGTTTCTGTATGCCTCGTGCAGGCTTTATGTGTAATGTTTGGAGCCAGTGCTCCTGGGCATGAATGGGGTTTTCTGCCCCTTGGCTAATTTTTTTTTTTGGAGTAAGGCGGGGCTGATTGCCCAAGAGTTATGAAGTAAGGGCACTGAGCCCGAATCCAGTAATATTGTACCTACTTTTTTGCTACTCTGTACCTGTTATGATTGTTATCTCTTGTTTTTGAAAAGAAAATATAACCTAGTTAAATTTTAAATTAATTTTACATTGCACGTTAATTTCGTAGCTTGAAACCCATTCACACCCGCACCTTCTTTCACCTCTACCTACCACGGATATCTCCGTAACAATTATTATTATTATTATTATTATTATTATTATTATTATTATTATTATTATTATTATTCCAGACTCCATGGCTAAATGGTTAGCGTGCTGGCCTTTGGCCCAGGGGGTCCTGCGTTCGATTCCCGGCCGGGTCGGGGATTTCAACTTTCATTAGTCAATTCCGATGGCTCGGGGGCTGGGTGTGTGTGACGTCTTCCTCATTAGAATTCATCATATGTAGTGCCCCATTCTCACAGACGCGCAGGTTGCCTATACGGCGTCTCAACTCGAAAGACCTGCGCTAGGCAATTTACCCTTCTTAACACTTAAGCACAATAACTTCTGACTTAAATAATCTGATAAAAACAAAACTTCTAAAACCAAAGCAAAAGATCAAGATTATTAACGAGTTTGTTTGGCCGGGTTGGATCTGTCCTCTACAAAGTGCCCCTCTGACACAACTACCAAACACTTTTCTTAAAGATCTGGACAAAATTATAAGAAGTTCTGTAAAAGAAATAATGATGCTGCCTGATGATACTCCAAATTCGATGCTGTATAGTGCCAGAAAGGTCAGAGGGATGGGAATAATTTGCGCAGAACGGGAAGCTAATATACAGCATTACAATATTTGTAATCGCTTACTCCATGTTCAGGACGTTCACCTACCATACGTAAGGAAGTTACCTGAAGAACAAGATATGGCAATCCACAGACTTGTCATAGAAAAGGAAAGTCTCCCCCCAAAGATTGACGGAAGAAAACTACGCGAAATTATGAGAAATCGATCCTTTCAGTCGTGGTGTCAGCTGTCACATAAAGGAAAAGGAGTAGTGTTATACACTAACTGACAGAGCAAATGCAACACCAAGAAGGAGTGGTTCGAAAGGGATGAAAGTTGGGGAAAAAACAGAGACGGCACGGACGAATAATTGATGTTTATTTCAAACCGATATGCAGGTTACACAATGCGCACGGCATCGACTCAGTAGGATGTAGGACCACCGCGAGCGGTGATGCACGCAGAAACACGTCGAGGTACCGAGTCAATAAGAGTGCGGATGGTGTCCTGAGGGATGGTTCTCCATTCTCTGTCAACCATTTGCCACAGTTGGTCGTCCGTACGAGGCTGGGGCAGAGTTTGCAAACGGCGTCCAATGAGATCCCACACGTGTTCAATTGGTGAGAGATCCGGAGAGTACGCTGGCCACGGAAGCATCTGTACACCTCGTAGAGCCTGTTGGGAGATGCGAGCAGTGTGTGGGCGGGCATTATCCTGCTGAAACAGAGCATTGGGCAGCCCCTGAAGGTACGGGAGTGCCACCGGCCGCAGCACATGCTGCACATGCTGCACGTAGCGGTGGGCATTTAACGTGCCTTGAATACGCACTAGAGGTGACGTGGAATCATACGCAATAGCGCCCCAAACCATGATGCCGCGTTGTCTAGCGGTAGGGCGCTCCACAGTTACTGCTGGATTTGACCTTTCTCCACGCCGACGCCACACTCGTCTGCGGTGACTATCACTGACAGAACAGAAGCGTGACTCATCGGAGAACACGACGTTCCGCCATTCCCTCATCCAAGTCGCTCTAGCCCGGCACCATGCCAGGCGTGCACGTCTATGCTGTGGAGTCAATGGTAGTCTTCTGAGCGGACGCCGGGAGTGCAGGCCTCCTTCAACCAATCGACGGGAAATTGTTCTGGTCGATATTGGAACAGCCAGGGTGTCTTGCACATGCTGAAGAATGGCGGTTGACGTGGCGTGCTGGGCTGCCACCGCTTGGCGGCGGATGCGCCGATCCTCGCGTGCTGACGTCACTCGGGCTGCGCCTGGACCCCTCGCACGTGCCACATGTCCCTGCGCCAACCATCTTCGCCACAGGCGCTGCACCGTGAACACATCCCTATGGGTATCGGCTGCGATTTGACGAAGCGACCAACCTGCCCTTCTCAGCCCGATCACCATACCCCTCGTAAAGTCGTCTGTCTGCTGGAAATGCCTCCGTTGACGGCGGCCTGGCATTCTTAGCTATACACGTGTCCTGTGGCACACGACAACACGTTCTACAATGACTGTCGGCTGAGAAATCACGGTACGAAGTGGGCCATTCGCCAACGCCGTGTCCCATTTATCGCTCGCTACGTGCGCAGCACAGCGGCGCATTTCACATCATGAGCATACCTCAGTGACGTCAGTCTACCCTGCAATTGGCATAAAGTTCTGACCACTCCTTCTTGGTGTTGCATTTGCTCTGTCAGTCAGTGTATTCAGACCGCCCGAAAGCAAACTCCTGGATGACTCATACATCACCTCTGTCCTCCTCTGAATACATAAATGCAGTGAAGATGACATGCAACCTCACCGCAGTCAGGTCGGTTCCCGGTAGGTCATTCAGCACAGCCCGTTGCCGCCAAAATGGCTGCAACGAGACAGAAACCCTTGGACATGCGCTGGGACTGAACTAATGCGCAACCACCGCCATCACCGTGTAAGATCGTCGATTGCTCAAGGCTTGAGGCAGTATGGATGGGAGGTGCACGAGGAGGTTCACTGCGTCTCTACCGATGACTCTAATCGGAGGTCGGACATCGTAGCCATCAACAGAGAGGACATGAAAGCGATGGTCTTCGATCCCACCATTCGCTTTGAAAGGGACCTGGATCAGGCTCGGGATGTGGATCTAGAAAAGCAAGATATTTATGTTCCATGCTTGCCTTACCTTTCATCTAAGTGTAAAATACCTATCGATCGGTGGATTGTCAGAGGCCTGCTATTCGGAGCAAGAGGCGCCCTCCCTAGTCAGACATCGAACTTCCTACAAAACTTGAAAGTTCCATTCTGCAAGTTAGAAAAAATAGTAATACAGATACTGAGGGACTCTCTGCAAATCAGTCACTTCCATCTGTACCTGAGAACGTGATTGACATTTCTCCCCCACTAACCCTGGGAAAATAGAAGATAACAGCTTCAACGATTAAATTTTCATTTCTTGATATTTTTAAACTCCATTGAAATTGAAACTGTATTCCGGATCCAAATGGCCACCCTCGTTGGAGGACGGATGATTTATTTCTTTAATAAATATCTCTCTCTCTCTCAGAAGGGGGGAGGAAAAGTAGTTCGACATTTCGAAGAATGTAAACAAGAAAGAGAACGGCCACGAACATGAAAGACTCCCTAGCCTTCGCAAACCTAATACCGTTGGAATCAGAAAATAAGTTGACCAAGAGAAGTCGGATAGGAAAGGAAACCCTCATATACCTGCTCTCCTTCCACTTGGTACCTACGGCGATATTATACATTTTATCCTAGTGTATTTATGAGCACAGTAGAGAGAATACCTATCTGTCAGGAGAAGAAGAAGGTGAAGTAACTCTGTATGTCAACAACAAACTAATGTTTCATACGTAGCACGAATAGAACAGGAAGTCCCCAGTTGGCAAATGAAGCCTGTTTGAATAAATTACATTTTCTAGAGAAGTCCTTCTCCCAATTTCAAAATATTCATAGAGCTGAATTTGCGGGAGAAACGTATAAAACGTAGAATAAAAGTACATGGAACGCCCCATGATCGTGTTTGGTACAACTGTTAAGGAATTAAATGTTTTCTTGATCTGGATTGCTGATGACAACTGCTGTAATGCGTATGGAAGAAATACTAATTTCTATTTTGAAGTGCGAATAGCACCTTTTGAACAGACACTCATTTGTAATGTTTGTAGGATTAAGGCTATGTGCAGAAAACAGCTTAGTTATACTTAAGAAAACAAAGTAGTACCATTATCTCAGATTATACTGACGTGATGAAAATGTACTGCAAGGCCGATTACATGTCCGGCTCCATGGCTAAATTGTTAATGTGCTGGCCTTTGGCTCAAGGGGCTCTGGATTCGATTCCATGCCGGGTCGAGGATTTTTACCTTGATTGATTATCTCCACTGACTTGAATAGAAAATAAAAGGAAACATAGTGAAGAATGAGGAAAATTAAGAAAATATCAGAAAAAGATAAAAAGTATACCGTTTTACAAGGGGTAGATATCTGATACGATGTTTACTGTCACTAGTGCAGTTTTTTACGCTGATTTTAAATACGAAAACCGTTTGGCTCTATCGAGTCAGGGTTTGAAGATAATGACAATGTTTCATTTTTCATGGAACAGCGATCATCCAAAATTGCTTTCATGGCTTTTTGTTATTTTTCATACAAAGATGAACATTTTCATTTGCTTCTTTTTTTTTATTATCATTAACAGTGGACATTATTGCGTCCACAGGTTGAAAAAATTCACCAAATCTATTTTGCTACGTGCGCGGCTATGTAACACAAATATCCAGTACAGTGGGTAAAGTAAGTATTCATACATTGTATGTGCGGCTTGCCACATATCTTTAATAAAAACACAAATAGTTCATACCCCAGTACATGAATTATATTTATTAACTAGCAAGATACCCGTGTTTCGCTACGGTTTTATAATGAAATTTATAATTGAATGCTTAGCGTTTTATATCTAATCCACCGAAATTCGCGATCTGACTCGTTTTCTGAGAGAATCCGCCAAAATTCGTGATCTGACTCGTTTTCTGAGAGATTACGGCAAAGTTCCTCCCATTTTTCAATCTTTATTTCCAGCAATGGATTTCGTACTTCCCGGGCTAGGTCCAGGTATTCCACCCGGGCAGTTGGGTCCCTAAATCTTTGCCATCTTTTCCTATAAGCATTTTTAATATGGATCAAATCCTTGAGGAGATCCGGCGTGATGTCGTCTTGGGTGACTTGGCGGTACTGAACCCGCGGCCGGACTGCAATCGTAGTCAGTACCCGGCCAGGACCCGTTTCCAGCGCGGTCCGCACATTTTGACTAGGGTGGGTAATATTAGTTGAATTTAGGTTATTATTATTATTATTATTATTATTATTATTATTATTATTAATGATGGTCTGGAACCCACAGTAAGATGCAAGACCGCTACTTGGCGGTAAATTACACCTGCTGCCATTAAAACTGCTGACAATGTGACCAGCACCATCGTCGCGCGTAGGCAAGTGCGCGAGATTTCTGGCGACACGAATGATATGCTTCTGTGAATTATTGAGTTATTATAGAGGTGAACAATTGCACGGTCAACTTCATTCGTATAGTTTATTTCAAATATGTTTAAATTTTTATCTATATGCCAGGGGAATCTACTGTAATCTAACTTTATGTACTCCAAAGGAAAAGATGGTTCTTGAAAACGAACCCAGGAAAGATTAAAAATGATCAATTTGTGATCAGAATAAGTACACTATGAACAGTAAAATCAATTGGTCTCAACTCCTTTTTCACCCCACTGCCATTAAGTTGATTTACGCCCCCCCCCCCCCCTGCCAAAAAAGAAGCCGTGTTTCCTTATGTTTAAAGGAGATTCCAAATACCAATGTTCACGTCTGTTACCTTCAGTTCTGAGATATAAGTATCTCCATAAAAAGAATTCATTTTTTCACTTCCTTTCACCCCCCTCCCCCCTAAGTGAATTTCCCATTTAAAATAATTGTCTCTTTAATAGTAAAGGTTCTTCTAAAAACCAATTATGACGACTCTAACATCTTCAGTTTTTGAAATATGTGTCCACATAAAAGGAATTCAACTCCTTTTCAACACCCCCCCCCCAAAAAAATGATTTCGCCCAAAAACGCTTTTTCCTTTGTTTCTAAAGGAGATCCAAATATCAATTTTTACGCCTGTAATAACTTTAGATTTTATTAGATGTAAGCATCTTCATACAATTAAATTAATTTTTCAATTTTCACCCCCGCCCCCCATCATTGGATTTTTCGAGAATTCGTTTTTGTTTACGTTTAAAACAGAATCCAAATACCAATTTTCACGTCTGCAAAATCTTTCGTTTTTGAGATAATACTATCCTCATACAAACAATTCTAATATTTTTTCAATTTCCCTCCTCCCTTTAAGTGGATTTCCGAAAACACAAAATGCGTATTCCTTTATTTTTAAAAGAAATTTCAAATACCAAATTTCACGTCTGTAACATCTTCAGCTTTTGAGATATCAGTATCCTAATTAAAAGAATTCATTTTCTGTCACTTTTACCCCTCCAGCCAAGTGGTTTTTCAGAAAACAAAAATACATGTTTCTTTATTTTCAATAGAGATAAAAATAGTATTTTTCACTTCGGTAACGTGTTAAGTTTTTGAGATATATTGTAGAAATGCTCATTTTAAAATTTCAACCCCTTTGTAGTTTCCCTTAATTGGAGTTTCCAAAAACAAATCACCTATCATCTTTATAGACTCTCTCAACTCGTTGCAAGACAGTCCGGTATGATCTCGCACCCAAGAATTTGCTGGTGTGTACCACTTGTAAAGTTGTACACCGAGTCCTTTTTGCGGTAGTAAACACCAGGAGGTGAATTCACGTTCTCGTAGCTCTTGTCGGATCTTCTTAGTATCTTACAGGCCGTTCTTAGCGGTTATTTTCCGGGGATCAGCGTTTGTTAATTTTAAACATTCTATACATTCCCGACTCTCCGTGTGAGAATCCCTCGAAGCGACGCCGAGTGGATTTTTAGTCTTGAGCAAGATGTTGCAGGCATTAATGCATTGTAGGTAAACTTCCCACGAGGTTTTAAAAAGAGCAAGTCCTTTGTATTTCTTTTCGGTGTACAGCATGCCATCTGAAGTATCCGTCGGCAAATGCAATATCTCCTTTTTTGCACTTTTAATAATTTTATCGCTATCGGATAAAAAAATCTGTGCGATTTTCTTGAAACTGCATGTCAGGAAAGGGTATATCAGGGTGGGACAGATTGAGGAATTCAGTACTATGAGCTTTTGGTCTTCCTTAAGCAGTGGCGATGATGTTACAAGTTGTAGCTTATTGTGAAGGTCTTTCATTACAGCAGTCTCGTCGAACACTAGAGTGTCCATGAAGGTAGTTCCAAGGTACCGAATTTGTTCGCCGTCTCCAATTAAGACAATCCTAGAGTCTTCCTCCACGGATAGCGACCCTTGCTTCAACTCGCCTCGGATTACGCATATCCCTGTACACTTCTGAGGATTGATATCAAGACCGATTTCTTCGAACCTCCTGCGGGCTAGTCGAGTAAGCTCTAAGGCGGCTTCTTTGTTCTTCCCGATGATTACGGTGTCGTCGGCAGAGCCCATTACGGTTATAGGTGGTAGTTCGGGTGACAGAGATGCCCCGTAATGCCGCGAGAGACTATCTTCGCTCAGCTCGTCTAAGATATCTACGGCTAGGTTGTAGAGGGCTGGTGATAATGGAGATCCCTGCATCACACCTCTCTTTATCAGTATAGGTTTTGTTCTACCCTTCTGCGTTTCGATTTGAGTGACGTTCCCAGTCTGAAGTTTGGAAATTACGTCCCCCAGTTTTGAGGGTATTCCTTCGGACTGCAGAATTTTCAGAAGGTGGCTGTGGCCGATATTGTCAAATGCCTTTCGAATGTCCAAAAAAATTACCGTGATGTCTTTTTTACTCTGTTTAGCAGATTTTAACAATGCGCCGAGAATGGAAGTGTTTATAATGGTGCCTGGAGTTGAACAGAATCCTCGCTGGTGTTCGTTATAGTCGATGTACTCAGGTAGGCGACTGTCGAATATTCTTCTTTCTATTACTCTCCTAATGACTGAACAGATAGTGATGGGTCGCCAGTTCGACACGGCCTTCGGATCGCCTTTCTTATATAACAAAATTGTACGTGCATTCCGCAGACATTCGGGGTTTTCGCCGGTTTGTAGCATTCTGGTTGCTATTTTTGCGATGATGGCCTGTACGTCGTAATCTTTAAGGGCTCTCATCAAAACGCGATCTGGGCCCGTTGCGGTATCCACCGCGATATGATGGACGGCAGCGGTAATTTCCTCCTTCGATACAGTGGGCACGAATGTTTCCCTGATTTCCACACGCTCCGCTTCAGTGATTTTAGAAGGGTAAGTTTCCCTTTCGTGTATATTTTCATGGGAAAGGTATCGGAAAAGGAGCTATGGATGTTTTCAAGGTCGATTGTACATACCTCGGACTTGTTTTCCCGCCTTACTGCATTCCGTCTCTGATTGTAGAACTTGTATTGGGTCAGTTCATAATTATATTTGTTTCGCCTATTTTCGCGGGCACGTCTGTCTGCACGCTGTGGATTTGACGAGTGACTATGGTGTATTTCGTTAGGAGCTAGACGGCGTTTCTTCCTAGCCTCATAAAATTTGCATGCTGGGTGTTTGGGACCAGGCAGGAGGTTAATAGATGTGAATAGGAATAATGCGAAATCTTGAACCAATTTATTATAGCCATGATCGTCGTTGAATTGTTCAAATTTTGATTTCCAAACGCGAATTTCTTGTTTGTACTTTAGAGATGAATTATCTGAAATACCCCCGTCGTCACAAGGATAGAGATCCCGCTAGGGACTGAACAGGATATATCTGTTTGAGATACATTAGTCGTGTGATTTTGAAGCAATCTTTCGCGATGTCGGTCGGGATGAGAGTGACTAATATGGATGGATACGCCCCTCTCACCGCGAAAATACTGGCTACAGTATTGACATTTGTCTTCCCTAGGCTCTTGTGAATTGTTTTTGTTTTCATTTGAATTTGCGTTCCCGATTGTCTGGGTATCGAGGCGTTCGTTAGGTGTTAACATCGAATGTTCTTCGGTTGCGTAAAACACGTTGTGCGTGCTTGATGTCACGCTGTGATCGGGAGGTGTGCACCTTGAAAGAACAGAAGTTCCTCTCCTCATTTCCCCCTCATATGTATTATTTACATCTCCGCGCTCATCCGGTTCTTGTAAATGGGGCGATGATGAAGATAAGTCGACATCTTCCAACCCTACATTTGGGTCAGGTGTTGGAGTCCTGTTTAACCCCCATTAATTAGATTTTCCAAAAACAAAAACAAAAATACGTGTATCCTTATTTCCAAAGGAGATCCCAAATACCAATATTCAGGTCTGTGATATCTTCTGTTTCTGAGATATAAGTATCCTCATTAAAGGCATTCAACCCATTTTTCACCCTTTTCCACCGTTACTACGGGGTTTTTCCGAAAACAAAATAATACGTGCCTCTTTATTTTTATGAATATTCTAAAACCAATTTTTACATCTATAAACTTTAAAAGTTTTGAGATGTAGATACACTCATTTTAAAAATTCACCCCCTTTTCACCCCATTAATTGGATTCTCCAAAAAATGCGTGTTTCTTTATTTTTAAAGGAGATCCCAAACACCAATTTTGAGTTCTGTAATATCTTCAGTTTCTGAGATAAAAGTATCCTCATTAAAGGTATTCAATCCCTTTTTCACCCCTCCTATTGGGATTTTCCGAAAACAAAAAAATATGTGTTTCGTTATTTTTAAAGAAGATTCTAAATACCGATTTTTCCATCTGTAAACTTTTAAAGTTTTGAGATATAGATACACTAATTTTAAAATTTCACACCCCATTTCACCACCTTAACGAACAAATATCCAAAAATCCTCTCTTACCGAGCACATACATGTTAATATGATTATATTCCCAAAATTTCATTTCTTTATGTCCAGTAGTTCCGGCTCGGCGATGATGAATCAGTCAGTCAGTCAGTCAGTCAGTCAGTCAGTCAGTCAGTCAGTCAGTCAGTCAGTCAGTCAGTCAGTCAGTCAGTCAGTCAGTCAGTCAGTCAATCAGGACAAGTTACATTATATACTAGCAAGATACCCGTGCTTCGCTACGGCTACGGTAATATACTGAAATTTATAATTGAAAGCTTATTGTTTTAGATATACAATCCGCCGAAATTCGCTATCTGACTCGATTTCTGCGAGAATACGCCAAAATTCGCGATCTGACTCGTTTTCTAATAGATAACGGAAAGTTTCCTCCCATTTTTCAATCTTTCTTTCCAGCAATCGATTTCGTACTTCCCGGGCTAGGTCCAGGTATTCCACCCGGTCAGTTGGGTCCCTAAATCTTTGCCATCTTTTCCTATAAGCATTTTTGATATGGATCAAAATCCTTCAGGAGATCCGGCGTGGTGTCGTCTTGGGTGCCTTGGCGGTACTGAACCCGCGACCGGACTGCATTCTTAGTCATTACCCGTCCAGGACCCGTTTCCAGCGCGGTCCGCACATTTGACGACGGTCCAGAACATTATTATTATTATTATTATTATTATTATTATTATTATTATTATTATTATTATTATTATTATTATTATTATTATTATTATTGTACCGGGTGGTACACCTCCACGCCGCTAATTCAAACTTTGCGCCAGTTGAAACTCCTCTACTGGAGGAAGTCTGAACTTTATCTACAGTGTTAATTCTCAAGTTTCTCAGAAGATGTCCCTACTTGTAAATTTTGAAGTTTCTGAACTGGGTCGTTTTCGATGTATTTTTGTTTTGCCTGTAGTAAGAAGTGTGGACATTCTCTTCCAGATGGCACTACTGAAGGACTACAATTATGCACCCTAGTGCGAAGTGAAAGAACTGTGTTTTTGAAGAAATTTTGGGTTCATAAGTTTGTTCTTTGTTAAATTTCTTTCAGTCATTGTTTACGTTGGCAATATTAACCCTTTCTTTCCGCCAGTTTTGAATTCGACCAATAAGGAATTTCTGTAATTAATTTTCCACCAATAATGTGTTTCTTCTTCATCTAGCGTAGGGGTTTTCGTTGTTAGCCAATAAAATGATTGTGGACGGGTGTTCTCATTCCTGAAACGCCTCGAACTTTCCACGAGGGTATATAAACTGCTGATTTTCGGGTCTCCGCGCCACTTCAGTAACATCTACCATTGTGTAAATTATGTAGCAGGGGGCGGGAAGCGCCTCTTTCTTCGGGCAGCAGTTCAACCACCAGGTAATGGCCTTTTAATAACTTCTTTTCTTGCTAGCTCAGCAGTTTAACTCTCGGGGCAGGTCCGAAGCCTTTTACCATGTAACTTTCCTTTAAAATGTAAAGACACTTGGTATCTATTCTATCTTTTAAACTACAAATTGGGATAGAGAGTGCTTAACCCTCTCGAGCTCCCACTCATATTGCTTTGAGGTGAACTTATTTTCACAACCGTTTCTTCCCTTCTAATATAATGTAAATCGTTTTCTTATATAAGTCACCTCTTTAGTATGGGATTAGCCCTTGCATTAGCGGCCTAGTGCCAAGTAGGTTTTAGTAAAGTATATTAGGAGTGCAGTTTCGCCTCCTCTCAAGTTGGTATTTTGGAGGCCACGTAATGGTCCTATTTCTTCACTGAATAGGCCTCAGTAGGTTGGGTATTTTTACCCCTGTGTTATTTGTGTTTGGAGGTCAACTTGAAAGTGGAGTTTGGTGTGGCCTTTGATAGGATTGAACTTAAGAGCGGGTCGCTCTTTCTTAAAATTTGTTTCTGCGTGCCTCGAGGAGGCTTTACTGTGTAATTGGGAGCAAGAGCTCCTGGGCATGATTGGGGTCTTCTGCCCCTTTGTTGAATCTTGTATATCGTAAGGTTGGGCGTATAGCTCAAGAATTGTGTGTCTGGCTCTCGGAGCCCAAATCCTGTAACACTGTAATTGTACACTCTCGAATTCTTGCTAGGCTACTGAGTACCTGTTATAATTGTTATTTATTGATCTTGAAAAGAAAATATAACCTTGTTAAATTTTATCTTAATTTTAATTTCGTATTTTGAGACCTGTTCGCCCCAGCACCTTCGTTCACCTCTGCACATCCACAATACTCCGTAACAAGTGGTAGCAGAGCGTGGTTGAATGGGTCTCAATTTCGCCCCCTTTTGACGGCTAAACATTGCTTTGATTTGAACTCTAACAATTTTCTCAGTTGCTGGAATTTTTGTTTATTTGCCTTTCTCAAAAATTTTCTCTCATCATGTCCGGCCCTCGCGAGGTTCTCCATCCTTTCTATTTGCGTAAAGAAGAATTAATTTATGAATTATCTCTCAGAAACGTTCAATCTGGAGGCACGGTTGCAGTCGATTCCAATAAGCTAAAAGATTCCCTTGATTTACCTATTGCCATCCCGACTTTGGGAGAAAGAGAGATTGACGATGCTCTCTCCACGATCAATGACAATACTACTGAGCTAGCATCTGTAGTTAGTTTTTTGAAGTAAGTGATCCATCTCCTAATCAACTCAAAAGAGTACAGGCTAGGTTGTACCACTTTTATAATAGGGTATGTGATCTATTGTCTCTGAAATTAAATGACGTTCAGGGTAAGGAAGCTAGCGCCCTTGCCGAAAACTTGTCCCAAATGTCTAGTAAAGTTAGTCAGTTGTTATCTGGACCTGCCATCCCTAAAGTCGACCAACCTATGGTAGTAAATATTGTTAGTAGGGAGGATTCCTCGAAAGAGGAAGGAAGTAGTACTGAGGCGACAACCCAACGTACATCTGCCCCATCAGAAAATATGTCAGATCGTCGCAAGTCCATTCCACACTTCGTGTTAAATAATGCTCCTTCTGAATCTGCTTCTCCGCCACTTAGGCCCCTTCCTACTACGTCTCCGGGTTTCAGCAGTTTGCCGCATCCATTAGCAATGTTGCTTAGAGGTATCTCTAAGTTTTCGGTTAACTCTACCAGTGACGTAATAGCATTTTTACGGTTCTTAGTTGAGTTTCAGGACCATGCTCTTGTTTTTTCTCTTTCTCCGTGTCAAATTTTACAGATAATTTATCCCTATGCAATTGGTGTTCTCTCGGACAAAATTGTTAGAGCAATAGCGGAACAGCCATCCATTGAAGACTTTCATGCACACCTTCTTGCAAATTTCATTCCTGCTCGTGCGAGGTCATGAAAACTTGGCAGATTTCATCCAAAATATTAAGTTCTATACTAGGGTATTTGCTCTTTATTTTCCCGAAGACCAAATCGTTCACGCTATTGTGGAAGGTATTTCACCATCCTATAGGTCATATTTGTGTTTCGCGGCGTGCCCGCAAACCTTCGCTGAACTTGAAGCATTGGCTGTATCGGCAAAAGGAGTTAGATACACCGATTCCTTGCGTGTCGCGAAAGAACCGCCTCCTTCTTTTAGTAATCCTCGGCCTCCACCTCGCCGACCAGTCACATCCCGTAAATGTTATGCTTGCGGGTCGCCTGACCATCTTCGCAATAAATGTCCATTGATCAAATCCAGTAGGACAAATAGTGGAGCAGGTTCATAACAAGGCTGTTTTAATTGCGGCGCGTTTTCCCATATCGCCAAGAATTGCCCAAATTCAAATAGCACCCCCTCCTGCTCGACTTCTGGTGCAACTTCCACCAATGCCAATAATAATAAGTGAATAGTGGCTTCGGCTGAGTCGCCGAACCCACCTTCCCGAGGCTCAGCCCCTGGTAAACAGGTCGAAAATTCAGGGAAAACTCAGTCTTCAAATTTATCTTTTGAATGCCCAAGAGAATGTCAGGATTGCGGCGGATCCCCCCGCACCTGTGCCCTTCCTCAAAATTGAATTAAATAATGAGCCTGTAACAGCTCTATTAGACTCTGGCAGTGTTTGTTCTATCATTTCGGCTGAGTGGTATTCGAAATTGAAATCTATTTGTAAACTTCCTGACTATTGCTCATCTTCTGTTCAATATGTTTCGGCTAATTCTTCTCCATTAGAAATTTTAGGTTCCTTATATGGTAAAATTCGTATTTTAAAATTTACTTGGAAAGTTAAATTGTTTGTGGCCAAGCACTTGTCTTGCCCCATCATATTGGGAGCTGACTTCATTTCTCACACTGGTTTTGTGCTCGATCTTCAGAGTAGGTCGTGCACTTTCAAATTTGCGTCTAATTGTAAAATCCCCTTATTGAAATGTAATTCTGCATCATGTTCATCTATTTCGCCTACCCAGGATGAGATGTTGTTAGACCTTAGACATCTACCTGAGGAGCAGGCTGATAGTATTCGTAAGCTGTGTCAGTCGTTTCCAGAGGTGTTCTCTGATACTCTTGGTGTTACTGACCTGATCGAATACAAAATTGAGGTCACGGATTCGATTCCTGTCCGTTTTCCACCTTATAGGCTATATCCACCTAAAATGAAGGCTCTGAAAGAAATCATTGATCAAATGTTAAAGGATGATATTATTCGGCCCTCTAAGTCGGCGTATTCTTCACCTATTTTTCTAGTCCCGAAACCCCAAGGTGGCTTCAGGCCTGTCATTGATTATAGGGCTCTCAATCGGAAGGTGGTGTTACAATCTGTGCCCCTTCCTGACCTTCATTCTTGTTTTTCATGGTTTCGTAAAGCTAAATTCTTCACCATCTTGGATTTGAATCAGGCCTATAATCAAATTCCCCTAGCTGAAGAGTCTAAACACCTTACAGCGTTTGCCACAGATTGGAATCTGTATGAATACAACCGCGTGCCTTTCGTGCTCCCCACGGGAGCAGCTGTACTCACTAGACTGCTAGATAGGGTCTTCTCCGACATCAAATTCGAGTACTTGTATCACTATCTGGATGATGTCGTCGTATTTTTGGAGACTTTTGAAGAACATCTAGATCATCTGCGAGAAGTTCTCAATCGCCTTCGTAAGGCTGGGTTAACTGTGGAGTTGTCCAAGGTCGCCTTCGCTAAGCCTTCAATGTCATTCCTAGGGCATATTGTCTCGCCCGATGGTGTTGCTGTCGATCATTCTAGAACACAGGTCATCCGTGATTTTAAACCTCCCAAGGACATCAAAGGGATCGCCAGGTTCATTGGTATGGTGAATTTCTTCAGGAAGTTTATCCCTAACTTCGCTAATAGAGCGGCGCCCTTGAACCTTCTCCGTAGGAAAGGCATCAAATTTGAGTGGGGACCTTTTCAACAAGCCGCTTTTGAAAATCTTAAATTAGCTCTGTGTAATGCCCCTGTTCTGGCTATGCCCGAATTCTCCAAAAAATTCATCGTCCAAACCGACGCGTCGTCGTCGGCGGTAGCTGCAGTCCTTCTTCAAGAGACTGAACTAGGGAGGCGACCCATCGCCTATGCATCTAGGACTCTATCGGCTCAAGAAGCCAAGTATTCCATCTATGAGCTCGAAGGTTTGGCAGTCTTATTTGCCTTAGAAAAGTTCCGTCTCTATCTGGAACATGTCAAATTCGACCTGGAGACGGATAATCAAGCCTTAAGCTGGGTCTTAGGTAGGCCGCGCCGTACTGGTCGTATAGCCCGTTGGGCCATCCGAATTTCTGCCTTCCAATTTGACGTTAGGCATATCAGAGGTACTGAAAATGTTGTTGCAGACGGACTCAGCCGTATGTTTTCCAACGACGTCGAGACCCATGAACCGGTCGATAGTTCATCACCTCCCGAGTCCATACTATCTGAGGTTAATGCCATCTTAACTGATGCTCCCATGCTCTTTAGGGACATTGAGAAATACCAACGTGAAGATCCGACGCTGGCTCCGATAATGGAAACCCTTTCTTCTGGGGAACACGTCGTCCCTTATGTACTGAGGAATGGAGTTTTATGTTGCCCTTCGAGGCATGATAAGATGATGAAAGTTGTCGTTCCAGCTGCTCTTGTACCTATGATCTTCAAGTACTATCATGAGACCCCATTAGGGGGGCATCTAGGCATCTTTAAAACTCGTGAAAAGATTCGTGAAAGGTTCATCTGGAAGGGTATGGACGGTGAAATTCGTGAACTAGTAAAGGCTTGTAAATCCTGCTTGCTTAGTAAACCCACCATGTATACCAAGATAGGCCTTTTGTCTTCTCATCAAGCGTCGCGCCCAATGGAACGCCTGTATATTGATTATGTAGGACCCTTCCCCCAGTCAAAGGGAAATGCCAACAAGTTCATCTTTGTATGTGTAGATGGTTTTACAAGATTTTCCTGGTTATTTCCGACTAAGCTGGCTACCGCTCAGTCCACCATTACTTGTTTAAATTCTATCTTTGCTTCTTTTGGTCCGTGTCAATATATTGTGTCTGACAATGCCAAGGCTTTCACATCTAATCTATTTCGTAAATTCTGTTTTGATCTGTCCATATCTCATGTGACTACTGCTTATTATCCCCAACCATCTCTTGCCGAAAGAGTCAATCGTAATCTCAGGTCGGCCCTTATTGCCTATCATCATGACGATCATTCTAGGTGGGACACGTCCCTGCATTGGTTAGCTTTTGCTTTGAATTCGGCGGTTCATGAATCCCATAAATTTACTCCAGCTTCTTTGATGTTCAAGTTTGTTCCCAACTCGCCGCTCTCTAACCTCTGGTCTCTGAGTGATATTCTACCTGAGACAGTAGATCCAGATAACATTAAAGATCTGTGGAAGAAGGCGAAAGCCAATCTTAAAGTGCCTCATGAAAAAGTTAGGGAAAGATATGATCGTGGACGGAGACCCACCAATTTGAAGATAGGTGACCAGGTGATGGTCAAAAATTTTGTTCCCGCGGGCAAGCTTGCCCCCAGATTTCATGGGCCGTGTATTATTCTCGATTTCCTTACACCCGTTACCTTATTGCTAAGCAATCCAGCCACCGAGAGGATATTTAGGGTTCACCTGTCACAGGTGAATCCGGTGTAATTTCTGTGCTAACTTGCTTCATATAATTTTGAAAGAAATATGAAGGTTATATTTTTTTTGAGGGGTTTCACTTTTAAGGCCTTCTGCCCTTGGAATCTGTTTCCTTGTATGTAAGCATTTTTGTAAAACCTTCCCCGAACCGTTAAACTGCCATCCTGTCCTTGCCATGGCCATTACCATGCTCCCGTCTCCTGCTAACATAAAACTGTGGCTTACTGGATTGAAATAAATATCTCCACGCCGCTGGCTCCTCAACCTCGCCACAAAGACTGTACCCTAAAATAATTATGGTGTAACAAAATTCTGCCGCTGAGCTTTAATGTTTCAGTGCCCCCGCAGCAGCGCGGCACCGTACCGCCACTGAGGTGGGGTAAGGGCCCGCCCCTCTCCAGTGAGGCCAACCAGTGTACGGCGAGCCGGAGTCCTCCTCCCGGCCAAGGCTGATGTGCGGCGCACAACCTGCAACTTGCCCGCGACCTGTATGTTCGCCGCGGGCGCGGCGTGCTTCAACTCCACTACTCCTCTCATAGTTCGGGCGAGCGGTATCTCAGGGTACCTGAGGGGTCCGAGCGGCCTCCTCTGGACACAAGCAGCAGCGGCCGGTCTGGCCGTCTAACTTAATCAACCTTGAATATATATTTAATCAGCTACATGGACATTTAATATCAACATTACTACTATTTTTGAGTTCTACGACAATATCTGGTGGACTTAGAAAATTTTTCTCGACTTTCAAGAATTAAAGGTTTTTCCTTCTGAATTCAACTTCTACAAGCACAAAGACATTACATCAATAGTAACCAAAGAATTTTGAAACTGGATCCAATCATTTTAAGAAAACTTGTTGGTAAATACTTCCGCAATTCACTTCTATATCAACATCATAACTTGGACCTTATTTTGAAACAAAAGTTTATGTTCTTCTGTGTTACCCCTTGGAGGGACTTTTGGGGGGGGAGGTCTGTACCGGGTGGTACACCTCCACGCCGCTAATTCAAACTTTGCGCCAGTTGAAACTCCTCTACTGGAGGAAGTCTGAACTTTATCTACAGTGTTAATTCTCAAGTTTCTCAGAAGATGTCCCTACTTGTAAATTTTGAAGTTTCTGAACTGGGTCGTTTTCGATGTATTTTTGTTTTGCCTGTAGTAAGAAGTGTGGACATTCTCTTCCAGATGGCACTACTGAAGGACTACAATTATGCACCCTAGTGCGAAGTGAAAGAACTGTGTTTTTGAAGAAATTTTGGGTTCATAAGTTTGTTCTTTGTTAAATTTCTTTCAGTCATTGTTTAAGTTGGCAATATTAACCCTTTCTTTCCGCCAGTTTTGAATTCGACCAATAAGGAATTTCTGTAATTAATTTTCCACCAATAATGTGTTTCTTCTTCATCTAGCGTAGGGGTTTTCGTTGTTAGCCAATAAAATGATTGTGGACGGGTGTTCTCATTCCTGAAACGCCTCGAACTTTCCACGAGGGTATATAAACTGCTGATTTTCGGGTCTCCGCGCCACTTCAGTAACATCTACCATTGTGTAAATTATGTAGCAGGGGGCGGGAAGCGCCTCTTTCTTCGGGCAGCAGTTCAACCACCAGGTAATGGCCTTTTAATAACTTCTTTTCTTGCTAGCTCAGCAGTTTAACTCTCGGGGCAGGTCCGAAGCCTTTTACCATGTAACTTTCCTTTAAAATGTAAAGACACTTGGTATCTATTCTATCTTTTAAACTACAAATTGGGATAGAGAGTGCTTAACCCTCTCGAGCTCCCACTCATATTGCTTTGAGGTGAACTTATTTTCACAACCGTTTCTTCCCTTCTAATGTAATGTAAATCGTTTTCTTATATAAGTCACCTCTTTAGTATGGGATTAGCCCTTGCATTAGCGGCCTAGTGCCAAGTAGGTTTTAGTAAAGTATATTAGGAGTGCAGTTTCGCCTCCTCTCAAGTTGGTATTTTGGGGGCCACGTAATGGTCCTATTTCTTCACTGAATAGGCCTCAGTAGGTTGGGTATTTTTACCCCTGTGTTATTTGTGTTTGGAGGTCAACTTGAAAGTGGAGTTTGGTGTGGCCTTTGATAGGCTTGAACTTAAGAGCGGGTCGCTCTTTCTTAAAATTTGTTTCTGCGTGCCTCGAGGAGGCTTTACTGTGTAATTGGGAGCAAGAGCTCCTGGGCATGATTGGGGTCTTCTGCCCCTTTGTTGAATCTTGTATATCGTAAAGTTGGGCTTATAGCTCAAGAATTGTGTGTCTGGCTCTCGGAGTCCAAATCCTGTAACACTGTAATTGTACACTCTCGAATTCTTGCTAGGCTACTGAGTACCTGTTATAATTGTTATTTATTGATCTTGAAAAGAAAATATAACCTTGTTAAATTTTATCTTAATTTTAATTTCGTATTTTGAGACCTGTTCGCCCCAGCACCTTCTTTCACCTCTGCACATCCACAATACTCCGTAACAATTATTATTATTATTATTATTATTATTATTATTATTATTATTATTATTATTATTATTATTATTATTATTATTATTATTATTATTATCAGATGTTCTGGACCCAACAGCAAGATGGAAGACCGCTAGTTGGCGGTAAAATACATCTGCTGCCATTGTCATTGTTGACAATGTGAACAGCACCATTGTCGTGTGTAGACAAGTGTGCGGGATTTCTGGCGATATGGATGACATACTTCCGTGCATTATTGACCTTATTATAGAGGTGAACAATTTGACGGTCAATGTCATTCCAATCGTTTATTTCAAAGGAATTCAACACCTTTTCACTCCCGCCCCCAAGATGATTTCCACCCCATTACGCGTTTTTCTTTGTTTTTAAAGGAGATCAAAATACCAATTTTCACGTCTGTAACAACTTTAGTTTTTGTTATTTATTAGTTTTTATTGTATTCTCATACAATTAAGTCAATTAATTTTTGAATTCTTTCAACCAACCTTCTTCATTGGATTTTCCGAGAATACGGGTTTCTTTTGTTTTAAAGCAGATTCCAAATATAAAATTTCACATCTGTAACATCTTCATTTTTGAGATATCAGTAGCCTAAATAAAAGAATTCAACACAATTTTCAGTCACTTTACCCCCCCCCCACTCCACCCAAGTGGTATTTCCGAAAACTAAAAATATACTTTTCTTTATTTTAATAGAGATAAAAAATACCATTTTTCACTTCTGTAACATGTTAAGTTTTTTGAGATATACTGTAGAGTTCTCATTTTAAAACCTCACCCCTTTTTCATTCCCCTTAAGTGGAGTTTCCAAAAACAAATCACCTACGTTTCTTTACATTTACAGGAGATTCCAAATACCCACTTTTTATGTCTGTAACATTTTACGTTTCTCAGATATTCTGTAGATATTGTCTTTCAAGAAATTCACCCCAATTTGTCACTCCTGTTTAACCGCCATTAATTGGATTTTCCAAAAGCAAAAAAATACATGCTCCTTAGTTTTTAAGGGAAATTCTAAATACCAATTTTTACATGTGTAAACTTTTAAAGTTTTAAGATGTACACACACTAATTTTAAAAATTTACCCCCTTTTTCACACCCCCCCACTATTTGGATTTTCCAAAAACGAAAAAAGACCTGTTTCATTATTTTTAAAGTAGATCCCAAATACCAATTTTCAGGTCTGTAATATTTTCAGATTCTGAAATATAAGTAGCCTCATTAAAGGCATTCAACCTCTTTTTCACCCTTTTCCACACTTCCTATTGGGATTTTCCGAAAACAAAAAAATACGTGTTCCTTGATTTTAAAAGGAGATTTTAAATACCAATTTTTATATCTGTAAACTTCAAAAGTTTTGCGATATAGACACACTCATTTTTAAAATTCACCCCCTTTTCACCCCTCATTAATTGGATTTTCCAGAAACAAAAAACTGGTTCTTTATTTTTAAAGGAGATCCCAAACACCAGTTTTCAGGTCTGTAATGTCTTCAGTTTCTGAGATATAAGTATTCTCTTTAAAGGCATTCAATCCATTTTCACCCGTTTTCACCACTCCTGTTGGGATTTTCCGAAAACAAATAAATACGTGTTTCTTTATTTTTCATGAAGATTCTAAACACCAATTTTTATATCTGTAAACTTTAAAAGTTTGGAGATATAGATTCACTCATTTTAAAAATTCACCCCCTTTTCACCCTCCCATTAATTGTATTTTCCAAAAACAAAAAAAATACGTGTTTCTCTTATTTTAAAAGCGATCAAGAGTACCAATTTTCAGGTCTGTAATATCTTCAGTTTCTGAGACGTAAGTACCGGTATCCTGATTAAAGGCATTAAACCCCTTTTTCACCCTTTTTACCGCTCCTATTGGGATTTTCTGAAAACCAAAAAATACGTGTTTTCTTATTTTTAAAGAGGATTCTAGATCCCAATTATCACATCTGAAAACTTTTAAAGTTTTGAGATATAGATACACTCATTTTAAAATTTCACCCCCCTTTTCACCCCCTTAGCGACGGATATCCAAAAATCCTCTCTTAGCGAGAACCTACATGTTAATATGAATATATCCCCAAAATTTCATTTCTTTATGTCCAGTAGTTTTGGTTCGGCAATGATGAATCAGTCAGTCAGTCAGGACAAGTTATTTTATATATATAGATACTAGCAAGATACCCGTGCTTCGCTACGGTATTATACTGAAATTTAGAATTAAATGCTTATTTTTAAAAGTATATAATCCGCCAAAATTCGCGATCTGAATTGTTTTCTGAGAGAATCCGCCAAAATTGGCGATCTTATTTATTTTCTAATAGATTACGGCAACTTTCCCAACATTTTTCAATCTTTCTTTCCAGCAATCGATTTCGTACTTCCCGGGCTAGGGCCAAGGTATTCCACCCGGTCAGTTGGGTCCCTAAATCTTTGCCATCTTTTCCTATAAGCATTTTTAATATGGATCAAATCCTTCATGAGATCCAGCGTGGTGTCTTCTTGGGAGCCTTAGCGATACTAAACCCGCGGCCGGACTGCATTCTTAGTCATTACCCGTCCAGTACCCGTTTCCAGGGCGATCCGCACATTTGACGACGGTCCAGAACATTTATTATTATTATTATTATTATTATTATTATTATTATTATTATTATTATTATTATTATTATTATTATTATTATTATTATTATTATTATTATTATTATATGTTCTGAACCGCTCAGCAAGATGCAAGACCGCTACTTGGCGGTAAATTATATGTGCTGCCATTGTCATTGTTGAGAATGTGACCAGCACCATTGTCGCGCATAGGCAAGTGTACGGGATTTCTGGCGATACGAATGACATACTTCCGAGCATTATTGACCTTATTATTGAGGTGAACAATTGGACGGTCAATCTCATTCCTAACGTTTATTTCAAATGTGTTTAAATTTTTATTTATATGCCAGGAGAATCTACTGTAATCTAAGAACGTTCTCTGAAGGAAAAGATGGCTCTTGAAAACGAACCCAGGAAAGATTAAAAATGATCGGTTTATGATAAGAATAAGTACATCGAAAATCTACAGCCTGTTTGCAGTCATTAGACAGGGTCAGGAATGGAATGAATAAAGCCCCAATCTTGCGGCGACAATAGGAATTGTGCCAGCTGCCGAAACGTGTCGCACTCCTCTGGGGCAATGATTAATGAATGACAAATGAAATGAAATGATATTGGACAGTGTTGCTGGAATGAATGATGACAGGGAAAACCGGAGTATCCGGAGAAAAACCTGTCCCGCCTCAGTTTTGTCCAGCACGAATGTCACATTGAGAGACCCGGATTTGAAACACGGAACCCAGCTGTGAGAGGCCGGCGCGCTGCCGCCTGAGCAACGGAGGCTCCTTATGAATACATTATGAACAGACAATCTATTGGTCTCACCTCCATTTACACCCCACCGCCGTTAAGTTTATTTACCCCCCCCAAAAAAAAACTAAAAGAAGGCGTGTTTCTTTATGTTTAATGGAGATTCCAAACACCAATGTTCTCATCTATTACCTTCAGTTTTGAGATAAATAAAATTAACCTTTTTCACTTTCACACTCGTCCCCCCCCCCCTCCTAAGTGTATTTTCCGGCAAAAATACTTGTTTCTTTAATAGCAAAGGATCTTCTAAATACCAATTATCACGACTCTAACTTCTTCAGTTTTTGACTTATGTGTCCTCATGAAAGGAATTCAATTCCTTTTCACTCCCGTCCCCCAAGATGTTCCCCCCCAAAACGGGTTTTTCTTTGTTTTTAAAGGAGAACTAAACACCAATTTTCACGTCTGTAGGCCCTAACAACTTTAGTTTTTATTAGATGTAAGTATTCTCATACAATTAGGTCAATAAATTTTAAATTCTTTCACCCCCCCCCCCTTCATTGGATTTTCCAAGAATAGGTGTTTCTTTACTGTTAAAGCAGATTCCAAATATCAAATTTCACGTCTGTAACATCATCATTTTTGAGATAACAGTAGCCTAATTAAAAGAATTCAACACCATTTTCAGTCACTTTTACACACACACACACACACACACCCCGTCCACCCAAGTGGTATTTCCGAAAAATAAAAATACAAGTTTCTTTATCTTTAATAGAGATAAAAACCATTTTTCACTTCCGTAACATGTTAAGTTTTTGAGATATACTGTATAAATTCTCATTTTAAAATTTCACCCCCTTTAGTTCCCCTTACGAGGAGTTTCCAGAAACAAATCACCTATGTTTCTTTACATTTACAGGAGATTCCAAATACCACTTTTTACGTTTGTAACATTCTACGTTTCTCAGATATTCTGTAGATGTAATCTTTCAAAAAATTAACCCGAATTTGTCACTCCTGTGTAACCGCCATTAATTGGATTTTCCAAAAAAAGAAAAAGACGTGTTTCTTTATTTTTAAAGGAGATCCCATATACAAATTTTCAGTTCTGTAACATCTTCAGTTTCTGAGATAAATGTATCCTCATTAAAGGCATTCAACTTATTATTCACCCTTTTAACCCCTCCTATTGGGATTTACAGAAAAAAAAAGTGTTCCTTTATTTTTAAGGGAGAATCTAAATATCAATTTTTACATCTGTTAACTTTTAAAGTTTTAAGATTTAGATACACTCATTTTAAAAATTCACCCCCCCCTTTCACCCCCCATTATTTGGATTTTCCAAAAACAAAAAGTACCTGTTTCTTTATTTTTAAAGTAGATCCCAAGCACCAATTTTCAAGTCTGTAATATCTTCAGTTTGTGAGATATAAGTATCCTCATTAAAGGCATTCAACCATTTCTTCATCCTTTTCCACCCTCCTACTGGGATTTTCCGAAAACAAAAAAATGAGTGTTCCTTTATTTTTAAGGGAGATTCTAAATATAAATTTTTACATCTGTTAACTTTTAAAGTTTTAAGATTTAGATACACTCATTTTAAAAATTCACCCCCTGTTATGACCCCTCATTAATTGGATTTTCCAAAAACAAAAAAATATGTGTTTCTTTATTTTTAACGGAGATCCTAAACACCAATTTTCAAGTCTGTAATATCTTCAGTTTGTGAGATATAAGTATCCTCATTAAAGGCATTGAACCCGTTTTTCACCCCCTTTCACCCCTTTTCACCCCTCCAATTGGGATTTTCCGAAAACAAAAAATTACGTGTTTCTTTATTTTTAATGAAGATTCTAAATACAAATTTTTACATCTGTAAACTATCAAAGTTTTGAGATATAGATACGCTCATTTTAAAAATTCACCCCCCTTTTCACCCTCCCATTAATTGGATTTTCCAAAAACAAAAAATACGTGTTTCTAAATTTTTAAAAGAGATCATAAGTACCAATTTTCAGCTCTGTAATATCTTCAGTTTCTGAGATATAAGTACCGGTATCCTGATTAATGGCATTCAACCCCTTTTTGACCCTTTTCCACCCCTCCTATTGGGATATTCTGAAAACAAAAAAATATGTGTTTCCTTATTTTTAAAGAAAATTCTAAATACCGATTTTTACATCTGTACACTTTGAAAGTTTTGAGATATAGATACACTCATTTTAAAAATTCACCCCCTTTTTCACCCCCCATTATTTCGATTTTCCAAAAACGACAAAATACCTCTATCTTTATTTTTAAAGTGGATCCGAAATACCAATTTTTAGGTCTGTAATATCTTCAGGTTCTGAAATATAAGTAGCCTCATTAAAGGCATTCAACCCATTTTCACCCTTTTCCAACCTTCCTTTTGGGATTTTCCGAAAACAAAAAAATACGAGTTTCCTTATTTCTAAAGGAGATTCTGAATACTGATTTTTAAATCTATAAACTTTAAAGGTTTTGAGATATAGATACACTCATTTTCAAAATTCACCCCCTTTTCACACCCCCCATTAATTGGATTTTCCAAAAACGAAAGAATACGTGTTTCTTTATTTTTAAAGGAGATCCCAAACACCAATTTTTAGGTCTGTAATATTTTCAGTTTCTGAGATATAAGTATCGTCATTAAAGGTATTCAACCCTTTTTTCACCCCTTTTCACCCCTCCTATTGGGATTTTCCAAAAACAAAAAATACGTGTTTCTTTATTTTTAAAAGAGATCAAGTGTACCAATTTTCAGGTCTGTAATATCTTCAGTTTCTGAGATATAAGTACCGGTATCCTGATTAAAGGCATTCAACCCCTTTTTCAACGTTTTTCACCGCTCCTATTGGGATTTTCTGAAAACAAAACAATACGTGTTTCCTTATTCTTAAAGAAGATCCCAAATACCAATTTTTACATCTGTAAACTTTTAAAGTTTTAAGATATAGATACACTCTTTTTAAAATTTCAACCCCCTTTTCACCCCCTTAGCGACGGTATATCCAAAAATCCTCTCTTAGCGAGCACCTACATCTTAATATAAATCTATCCCCAAAATTTCATTTCTTTATGTCCAGTAGTTTTGGCTCGGCGATGATGAATCACTTCACTAAGAGAGGATTTTTTGGATATTCCGTCGCTAAGAGGGTGAAAAGGGGGGTGAAATTTTAAAATGAGTGTACCTATATCTCAAAACTTTAAATGTTTACAGATGTAAAAATTGGTATTTAGAATTTTCTTTAAAAATAAGGAAACACGTATTTTTGTGTTTTCAGAAAATCCCAATAGGAGGGGTGGAAAAGGGTGAAAAAGCGGTTGAATGCCTTTAATCAGGATACCGGTACTTATATCACAGAAACTGAAGATATTACAGACCAGAAAATTGGTACTTTTGATCTCTTTTAAAAATTAAGGATCACGTATTTTTTTGTTTTTGGAAAATCCAATTAATGCGAGGGTGAAAAGGGGGGTGAATTTTTAAAATGGGCGTATCTATATCTCAAAAAGTTTTAAGTTTACAGATGTAAAAAATTGGTATTTATAATTTTCATTAAAAATATAGAAACACGTTTGTTTGATTTATTTTTATTTGATTGATAAATAGGGTTCCAGAGAGCAAGAGCTCTGTCAAGAGGAACAATACATAGATAATCTCAACAATGGCGGATTAACGCATAAGGTCTAAAAGTGAAAGAGTAATAATAGTGGTTTTACATTTATTTTAAGTATCACAATTTACCTAATGGATAGGATTATATTAAGTGGATTATCATCAGAGTAACAATACAGGAGGAACAACTTTTTGACTTTTAAGATTTGGAAATGAAAATATCAGAGAAATAACTGTTACCGGTACACATTTATAGTGCCTAACAGGTACTTCTTAAGCTTATTACGAAATGGCACACTTTTAGAGATGATCGCTATGTTGTCAGGAATGCTGTTATATTCAGATATTAGTAAGTGTTGCACTCCCTTAGTGCCAAACCTTGTTGTATAATTTTGATGAACATGTAATTTGTTTTTTTGCCTTGTCTTATATGAATGGATGTCAGTGACTTTAGGAAATTCAGAGTTGGTGAACATTTTGTTATGCAAGACTTTATGAATAAGAACTGATGCGTTTAATGAGATTAATTTCTTAAAAGGTAATATATTTGTTTCAGAGTACATTTTATTTCGAGAATATAGTTGATGAAATCCATACATAAATCTAATAACCCTGTTTTGTAAGACCTCCAAAGTATTTAAGTTATTTTGGGTTGCTTTGCCCCAAATGAAACACAAGTAAGAAAGTCGAGATTGTATCATTGTGAAATAAATTAGACGAAGAGTGTCAATTGTTAGTAGGTACTTAATCTTGCCAATGATACCAACCAAGACAGAGATTTTATTTTTTACGTTTAATATATGAGGTGTCCAGGAGAGGGCACTATCAATTATTAGTCCAAGATATTTAACTTCTTTAACCCATTTCAACTTCGTAGTGCCAAATAATATATTTGTAGTTGCATTTAGGTCATTTTGTGATTTATCGAACATCATACAGACAGTTTTTGAATAATTGGCTGTTAGAAGATTTTTTCTCAGCCATTCATCTAAGATATAACAGTCATGCTGGATATCTGCAACTATTTCATCTTCAGAATTTGATGAATAGAACAGTGAAGTATCATCTGCCAAAAGTGATATTTTACCCTTAAAAGAACACAGGGCTATGTCATTAATATATATAAGAAACAAAATTGGACCCAATATGGAACCTTGTGGTACACCAAAGCAGATCTTTTGTAGCTCACTTTTATTCATGCCAATCTGAACATATTGTTGTCGATTTGATAAGAAATCCTTAAACCAGAGCAGCGAGGGACCTCTCACACCTGCCTTTTCCAGTTTGTATATCATAAGTTCATGGCTAACAGTATCAAAAGCCTTTTTTAAATCAATAAACAGCCCAGCAGTCTTGTAACCTTTATCAATATAATTTTGAAGCTCAATTATAATGTTCATTAAGGCAGGATTCACCCCAGCCTTTTCTCTGAAGCCATATTGAAATCTGGAAAAATAATTGCATTTTTCGAGGTAACTAATAAGCCTAACTTTGACAACAGTTTCTAAGATTTTAGATAATTCAGGTGGTATTGAGATGGGTCGGTAGTTTCCAGGGTCGGATCTATCATTCTGTTTGTGTATAGGAACCACTCGAGAGATCTTTAATGAATCAGGGACAATGCCTTTTGCCAAAGAGCAGTTGATAAATTCAGATATTGGACCAGAGAGTGCTCGATTACAGATTTTGAGAAGTTTACTGGAAATACCATCACTAGCAACTGAGCGAGCATGTTTGAGAGAATTTATTATTGTAGACACTTCTTCTGGAGAACATGGTTCTAGGAAAAGGGAATTAGGATGATTATTGATTGTAGCAGTATGTTCAGGATGTGGAACAATATTTGAAGATAGTGTGGCAGGGACTGAGATAAAATTATTATTCAGGGCATTACAAATGTCACTTTTGTCTTCAAAACATTCATTCCCTAGCTTGATACGTGTAATATTGATTGTTGACTTTGAAGGTTTACCAAGAACTTCGTTTATGAGTTGCCAGGTGTGTTTAGTGTTGTGTAGATTGTTTTTAAATTGATTATCATAGTACGACTTCTTGAGAGTCCTTTTCAGGGTTGTAACTCTATTGCAGTAACTTTTATATTCTTCTTTAATTATACTGTTGTGTGGGTGTTTTCTCAATTTACTGTAGAGAAGTGCTTTATGCCCGCAGAGTGATGCAAGTTCTGGTGTGCACCATGCATTCAGAATGGTGTTTGCATTTTGATGATGAAATTTTCTAACTGTCGATGCATAGTCAAGACCACTTTGAATGTATCTGGTTAAAGCCAATAGGAGGGGTGAATAGGGGTGAAGAAGTGGTTGAATGCCTTAAATTAGGATTCTTATATCTCAGAAACTGAAGATATTACAGACCTGAAAATTGGTGTTTGGGATCTCCTTTAAAAATAAAGAAACACATATTTTTTGGTTTTTGGAAAATCCAATTAATGGGGGTGAATAGGGGTGAATTTTTAAAATGAGTGTATCTATATCTCAAAACTTTTAAAGTTTATAGATGTAAAAATTTGTATTTAGAATCTCCTTTAAAAATAAACACGAATTTTTTGTTTTCGGAAAATCCCAATAGGAAGGGTGAAAAGGGTGAAAATATGTTCAATGCCTTTAATGAGGCTACTTATATTTCAGAACCTGAAGATATTACAGACCTGAAAATTGGTATTTGGGATCTACTTTTAAAATAAAGAAACACGTATTTTTTCGTTTTTGGAAAATTCAAATAATGGGGGGAGAATAGGGGGTGAATTTTTAAAATGAGTGTATCTACATCTTAAAACTTTAAAAGTTTACAGATGTAAAAATTGATATTTAGAATCTCTTTTTAAAAATAAAGAAACGTGTTTTTTTTCGGAAAATCCCTATAGGAGGGGTGAAACAGGGGTTGAATGCCTTTAATGAGGAAACTGAAGATGTTACAGTCATGAAAATTTAAATTTGGAAACTCCTATAAAAATAAAGGAACACATAATTTTTTGTTTTTGGAAAATCCAAATAATGGGGGGGTGAAAAGGGGGGTGATTTTTTAAAATGAGTGTATCTATATCTCGAAACTGTAAAGGTTTACAGACGTAGAAATTGGTATTTAGAATCTCCTTTCAACATAAAGAAACACGTATTTTTTGTTTTCGGAAAATCCCAATAGGAGGGGTGAAAAGGAGTGAAACGTGGGTTGAATGCCTTTAATGAGGATACTTATATCTCAGAAACTGAAGATATTACAGCCTGAAAAAAGGTATTTGGGATCTTCTTTAAAAATAAAGAAACATGTACCTACTTTTTGTTTTTGGAAAATCCAAATAGTGGAGGGTTGAAAAGGGGTGATTTATTAAAATGAGTGTATCTATATCTCAAAACTTTCAAACTTTACAGATGTAAAAATTGGTACTTAGAATCTACTTTCAAGATGAAGAAACACGTACTTTTTTGTTTTCGGAAAATCCCAATAGGAGGGGTGAAAAATGGTTGAATGCTTTAATGAGGATACTTAAGGATACTGAAGATGTTACAGACCTGAATATCGGTATTTGGGATCTCCTTTATAAATAAAGAAACACGTATTTTTTTTAGAAAATACAAATAGTGGGTGGTGAAAGGGGGGTGTATTTTAAAAATTAGTGTATCTATATCTCAAAACTTCAAAAGTTTGCAGATGTAAAAAATTGATATTTAGAATCTTCTTTCAAAATAAAAGAACACGTATTTTTTGGTTTTCTGTAAATGCCAATAGGGGTGGGGGTGAAAAGTGTGAACAAGGGGTTGAATGAGGATACGTATTGAAACGGGAACGCCCTACGAGCATTCACGTTTCATTCATTTATTAAGAGGAACTCGCTAACACCCGGCCGTAAGCATTTAAAACTTGCGCCGAGCGCACAGGCATTGTGGGAACTGCAAGCAAGCTCGCGCTGTTCTAGAACACCGGCCAAGGTCAAGCGACGTCACGCAGAAGGTTCTTTCATGTTCCATAGCATTGCTGCATGAACGAAATGTAATATCAATATTTCAATAACGTCACCTTGCAGGCAGGAATAATGAACGCTGCTAGCCGAAATTTCGTGTCAATCGGTGTAAAGATGGCCAAGATATAAAATTTTCTTGGAGCCCACATGTGTAGCCACACCCACCAACCTTCGGCAATATAAGCGAATCGCCAGCCTGGGGTAAAGCAAAGAGTGTGCGGAGTGTGCAGTATGCAGCTGAAGTGTGCCGTAGGCAGAGAGAGTGAGGAAAGTCGGCAGTAAGCCGTGAGTTCAGTGTGTGTGTGCAAGTAAGCACGTCGCGATATAATTCGTCACTCGGTCCGGCTGTATACTTGAGTTCAGAAACGTTAGTGTTAGAAGCTTTCTCCGTGGGCTTGAACTTTGTGCATGAACAAAAACGTAATTTCGTTTTTATCAGTCTGTACGACTGGGCGATTATATTTCGTTTGTGGACTATGAATGTTTCTAGCATAAACTGTGCCAGCCTTGATTTCGTTTAAAGACTGTGTGAAAATAGCGATAACGTTTCTAACATAAAACTGTGCCAGCCTTCATTTCATTTAAAGACTGTGTCTATCCATTGAACTGTGTTCGTAATAGAACTGTGCCGGCCTTCATTTCGTTTAAAGACTGTGTCTATCCATTTTTCGGAACTGTGTTCGTAATAAACTGTGCCAGCCTGCATTTCATTTAAAGACTGTGTCTATCCATTGAACTGTGTTCGTAATAAAACTGTGCCAACCTTGATTTCATTTAAAGACTGTGTGAAAACAGCGATAGTGTTTCCAGCGTAAACTGTGCCAGCCTGCATTTCATTTAAAGACTGTGTCTATCCATTGAACTGTGTTCGTAATAAAACTGTGCCAACCTTGATTTCATTTAAAGACTGTGTGAAAACAGCGATAGTGTTTCCAGCGTAAATTGTGCCAGCCTGCATTTCATTTAAAGACTGTGTCTATCCATTGAACTGTGTTCGTAATAAAACTGTGCCGACCTTCATTTCATTTAAAGACTGTGTCTATCCATTGAACTGTGTTCGTAATAAACTGTGCCAACATTCCCTCTTAAAGACAGCATTAACTTGTGGAATACGGTATCGTAATTTCTTTCCGAGGGACCATGCCAATTACCATCATAACCTATTCTGAATCACGTATGATCTTAAGTGCCAGTGATAATCTTCTAAAAATTTCGACGTAACAGAGCTTGGACTGTCGTTTATTTCAACAAGTGTGTGAATATTGTGCTCATGGTGTACAGTGCAGAGACTGTACCCGGTGAATTTAATTTTCTTTGTGAAGTGCTTAATCACTGCACCTCGGAAGGTCCTAGATTGTTTTCGTTTGTTTATTATTCCAAATAAGATAATTCCTTCCATCTTATTCTCATGGAACTGTGACCCTGACTTTATCCTTGCTGCTAAAGTGCGTTCAAAATCATTGACTGTGGGAACTATTTCGGTGTGCTTCGCCTTAGAGAGGTGTCACACCAGAGTCCCATGACATCCGATGTGGAAGCTCCACATTTCCCCGTTCCTGCCTCAGGTTCGAGTCGCCATCAACACTAATACAGAGAAAACACCAACGACGGAGGACAACGCCGACGCCGACCGCAAGACGACGCAGCCGCCGCAGGACGACGTCCCCTCCACGCCTTCAAGGACAACTCCACGATTCAGATGTAAAAGGTGACATGATTCTTTGCATATCTATTGAATAAACTGAAGGATCCACTTAATCATAAACATTTTTTTTCACTACCCTTCTCTCTCTCTCACTCTCTTAGCATGGGCCGTACACGCCTTGTCGTTTCTCATGCTCTCCGATAAACTGAAGTACGGGCGTTCCTGTTTCAGTATATCTCAGAAACTGAAGATATTGCAGACCAAATAGTTAGTATATGGAATCTCCTTTTAAAAATACAGAAACATTTATTTGTGATGTTTTTGGAAAATCTAATTAATGGGGGAACAGGAGCGACAAATTGGGGTGAATTTTTAGAAAGACTATATCTACAGTATATCTCAGAAACGTAAAATGTTGCAGACGTAAAAACTGGTATTTGGAATCTCCTGTTAAAGCAAAGAAACAGGTATTCTCGGAAAATCCAATGAAGAGGACGGGGGGGGGGTGAAAAAGTGAAAAATTAATTGAATTAATTGTATGAGGATACTTACATCTAATAAAAACTAAAGTTTTTACAGACTTGAAAATTCGTATTTAGATCTTTAAAAATAAAACGACGCATTTGTGGGGGGGGGGGGGGGGAATCATCTTTGGGGGCGGGTGTGAAAAGGAGTTGAATTCGTTTCATAAGGACACATATATCAAAAACTGAAGATAATCGGTATTTAGAAGATTTTTTACTATTAAAGAAACAAATATTTTTTGCCTGAAAATTCACTTAGGGGAGGGGGAGTGTGAAAGTAAGTGAAAAAAGTGAATTATTTTAATGGGAATACTTATATCTCAAAACTGAAGGTAACACACGTGAACATTGGTATTTGGAATCTCCTTTAAACATAAAGAAACACGCCTTCTTTCTTCTTGGGGGGGGGGGAGTATATCAACTTAACCGCAGCGGGGAGAAAACGGAGGTGAGACCAATTGATTTTACTGTTCCTAATGTACTTAACTTATAAGGAGCCTCCGTCTCTCGGGCGGCAGCGCGCTGGCCTCTCACCGCTGGGTTTCGTGGTTCAAATCCCGGTCACTTCATGTGAGATGTTTGCGGGACAAAGCGGAGGCGGGACAGGTATTTCTCCGAGTAATCCGGTTTTCCCCGTCATCATTCATTCCAGCAACACTCCCTAATATCATTTCATTTCATTTGTCATTCATTAATCATTGCCCCAGAGGAGTGCGACAGGCTTGGGCAGCCGGCACAATTCCTATCCTCACCGCTAGCTGGCGGCTTATTCATTCCATTCCTGACCCGGTTGAATGACTGGAAACAGCCTGTGGATTTTCAATGTACTTATTCTGATCATAAACCGATCATTTTTAATCTTTCCTGGGTTCGTTTTAAGGAGCCATATTTTCCTTTGGAGAACCTTCTTAGATTTCAGTAGATTCTTCTGGCATATAAATAAAAATTTTAACACGTTTGAAATAAACGATAGGTATAAGATTGACCGTGCAATTGTTCACTTCTATAATAAGGTCAATAATACACGGAAGTATGTCATTCGTATCGCCAGAAGTCCTGCGCACTTGCCTACGGGCGACAATGGTGCTGGTCATACTGTCATCTATTACAATGGCAGCAGATGTAATTTACCGACAAGTAGAGCTCATGCATCTTGCTGTGGGGTCCAGAACATCAATAATAAAAATTAAAAATAAATAATAATACCACCTAAATTCAACTAATTTCACCCACCCTAATATTACTACTAATAATAATCATGTTGTGGACCGTCGTCAAAATGTGCGGACCGTGCTGGAAACGGGTCCTGGACGGGAAATGACTACGACTGCAGTCCGGCCGCCGGTTCAGTACCGCCAAAGCACCCAAGAGGACACCACGCCGGATCTCCTCAAGGATTTGATCCACATTAAATTTTTTTATAGGAAAACATGGCTAAGATTTAGGGACCCAACTGACCGGGTGGAATGCCTGGACCTAGCCCGGGAAGTACGAAATCGATTGCTGGAAAAAAGAATGAAAAATGGGAGGAACTTTGACGCAATCTCTCAGAAAATGAGTCAGATCGCGAATATCGGCGGGTTATATATAAAACGATAAGCATTCAATTATATGTTTCAGTATAATACCGTAGCGAAGCACGGGTATCTTGCTAGTTTTATATATATAGACTTTTTTCAATTTTTCAATCGTTTTTCCAGCAATCGATTTCGTATTTCCCGGGCTAGGTCCAGGTATTCCACCCGGTCAGTTGGGTTCCTAAATCTTAGCCATGCTTTCCTATAAGTATTTTTAATGTGGATCAATCCTTGAGGAGATCCGGCGTGGTGTCCTCTTAGGTGCCTTGGCGGTACTAAACCGGCGGCCGGACTGCAATTGTAGTCATTACCCGTCCAGGACCCGTTTCCAGCACGGTCCGCACATGTTGACGACGGTCCAGGACATTATTATTATTATTATTATTATTATTATTATTATTATTATTATTATTATTATTATTATTATTGATGTTCTGGACCCCACAGCAAGATGCAAGACTTCTACTTGGCGGTAAATTACATCTGCTGCCATTGTCATTGATGACAGTATGACCAGCACCATTGTCGCCCTTTAGGCAAGTGCGCAGGACTTCTGGCGATACGAATGACATACTTCCGTGTATTATTGACCTTATTATACAAGTGAACAATTGCACGGTCAATCTTATACCTATCATTTATTTCAAATGTGTTTAAATTTCTATTTATATGCCAGAAGAATCTACTGTAATCTAAGAAGGTTCTCCAAAGGAAAAGATGGCTCTTGAAAACGAACCCAGGAAAGATTAAAAATGATCGGTTTATGATCAGAATAAGTCCATTGAAAATCAACAGTCATTCAACCGGGTCAGGAATGGAATTAATAAAGCCCCCAGCTAGCGGTGAGGATAGGAATTGTGCCGGCTGCCGAAGCCCGTCGCACTCCTCTGGAGCAATGATTATTGAATGACAAATGAAATGAAATGATATTGGAGCGTGTTGCTGGAATGAATGATGACGGGGAATACCGGAGTACCCGGAGAAAAACATGTCCCGCCTCCACTTTGTCCAGCACAAATCTCACATGGAGTGACCGGGATTTGAACCACGAAACCCAGCGGTGAGAGGCCAGCGCGCTGCCGCCTGAGCCACGGAGGCTCCTTATAAGTACGTTAGGAACAGTAAAATCAATTGGTCTCACCTCCTTTTTCACCCCACCACGGTTAAGTTGATTTACCCCCCCCCCCAAAAAAAAAAGAAGAAGGCGTGTTTCTTTATGATTAAAGGAGATTCCAAATACCAATGTTTACATGTGTTACCTTCAGTTTTGAGATATAAGTATTCCCATAAAAATAATTAACTTTTTTTCACTTACTTTCACACTCCCCTCACAGCCTTAAGTGAATTTTCCGGCAAAAAATATTTGTTTCTTTAATAGTAAAGGATCTTCTAAATACCGATTAACTTCATATTTTGAGATATGTGTCCTCATGAAACGAATTAAACTCCTTTTCACACCCGCCCCCAAAGATGATTCCCCGAGCCTCCCTCCCCCAAAACGCGTCGTTTTATTTTTAAAGAAAATCTAAATACTACTTTTTACGTCTGTAACAACTTTACATTTTATTAGATGTAAGTATCCTCTTACAATTAATTCAATTAATTTTTTTTATTTTCACCCCCACCACCACCACCCACCATCCCTTCATTGGATTTTCCGAGAATACCTGTTTCTTTACTTTAAAAGGAGATTCCAAATACCAGTTTCTACGCCTGTAACATTTTACGTTTCTGAGATATACTGTAGATATAGTCTTTCTAAAAATTCACCCCAATTTGTCACTCCTGTTTAACCCCATTAATTAGATTTTCCAAAAACAAAATACATGTTTCTGTATTTTGAAAGGAGATTCCATATACTAACTGTCTGGTCTGTAATGTCTTCAGTTTCTGAGATATAAGTATCCTCATTAAAGACATTTACACCTTATTCACACTTTTCACCCCTCCTATTGGGATTTACAGAAAACAACAAAATACATGTTCTTTTATTTTTAAAGGATAATCTAAATATCAATTTTCACATCTCCAAACTTTTGACGATTTGATCCATATTCAAAATGCTTATAGGAAAAGATGGCAAAGATATAGGCACCCAACTGACCGGGTGGAATATCTGGACCTAGCCCGGGAAGTACGAAATCGATTGCTGGAAAGAGAGATTGGAAAATGGGAGCAAACTTGCCGTAATCTATTAGAAAACAAATCAGATCGCGAATATTGGCGGATTCTATCAGAAAACGAGTCAGATCGCGAATTTCGGCGGATTATATATAAAACAATAAGCATTCAATTCTAAATTTCAGTATAAAACCGCAGCGAAGCACGGGTATCTTCTAGTCTATAAATATAATAAAAATTCCTGACTGACTGACAGACTGACTGACTGACTGACTGATTCATCATCGCCGAGCCAAAACTACTTAACACAAAAAAATGAAATTTTGGGGATATATTCATATTAAGGTGTAGGTGCTCGCTAAGAGAGGATTTTTGGATATTCCGTCGCTAAGGGGCTGAAAAGGGGGGTGAAATTTTAAAATGAGAGTATCTACATCTCAAAACTTTAGAAGTTTACAGATGTAAACATTGGTATTTACAATCTTCTTTAAAAATAAGGAAACACGTATTTTTTGTTTTTAGAAAATCCCAATAGGAGGGGTGAAAAAGGGCGAAAAATGTGTTGAATGCCATTAATCAGGATACCGGTACTTATATCTCAGAAACTGAAGATATTACAGACTTGAAAATTGGTACTTTTGATCACGTTTACAAATAAAGAAACACGTATTTTTTGTTTCTGGAAAATCCAATTAATGGGGTGTGAGAAGGGGGGTGAATTTTTAAAATGAGTGTGTCTACATCTTAAAACTTTAAAAGTTTACAGATGAAAAAATTGGTATTTAGAATCTCCCTTAAAAATAAAGGAACACGTATTCTTTTGTTTTCTGCACATCCCAATAGGAGGGGTTTAAAAGGGTGAATAATGGGTTGAATGCTTTTAATGCGGATGCATATATCTCAGAAACTGAAGATATTACAGAACTGAAAATTTGTATATGGCATCTCCTTTAAAAATAAAGAAACACGTATTTTTTGTTTTTGGAAAATTCAATTAATGGCGGTTAAACAGGAGTGACAAATCGGGGTGAATGTTTTGAAAGACTATATATACAGAATATCTGAAAATCGTAAAATGTTACAGACGTAAAAAGTGGGTGTTTGGAATCTCCTGTAAATGTAATGAAACATAGGGGATTTGTTTTTTGAAACTCCACTTAAGGGGAACTAAAAAGGGGTGAAAATTTAAAATGAGAATTTCTTCAGTATATGTCAAAAAACTTAACATGTTACAGAAGTGAAAAATGGCACTTTTTATCGCTATTAAAAATAAAGAAACGTGTATTTTTAGTTTTCGGAAATACCACTTTGGTGGAGGGGGGGTAAACGTGACTGAAAATGGTGTTGAATTATTTTAATTAGGCTACTGATATCTCAAAAATAAAGTTGTTACAGACGTGAAAATTGACATTTGGATCTCCTTTGAAAACAAAGAAAAACGCGTTTTGGGGGGAAACCATCTTGGGGGGGCGGCAGTGAAAAGGAGTTGAATTCCTTTCATGAGGACACGTACATAAAAACTGAAGAAGTTATAGTCGTAATAATTGGTATTTAGAAGATCCTTTACTATTAAAGAAACAAGTATTTTTTGCCGGAAAATTCACTCGGGGTGGGGGGAGTGTGAAAGGAAGTGAAAATGTGAACTGCTTTTATGGAAATACTTATATCTCAAAAGTGAAGATAATAGACTTTTGGGGGGGAGGTAAATAAACTTAAAGGCAGTGGGTTGTAAAAGGAGGTGAGACCAACTGATTTTACTGTTCATAATGTATTTATAAGGAGCCTCCGTTGCTCAGGCGGCAGTGCGCCGGCATCTCACAGCAGGGTTCTGTGGTTCAAATCCCGGTCACCCCATGTGACATTCGTGCTGGACAGAAGAGAGCGGGACAGGTTTTTCTCCGGATACTCCGGTTTTCCCTGTCATCATTCATTCCAGCAACACTGTCCAATATAATTTCATTTCATTTGTCATCCATTAATCATTGCCCCAGAAGAGTGCGACAGGTTTCGTCTCCCGGCACAATTCCTATTGTCACCGCTAGATGGGGGCTTTATTCATTCCATTCCTGACCCTGTCGAATGACTGGAAACAGGCTGTAGATTTTCGATGTACTTATTCTGATCATAAACCGATCATTTTTAATCTTTCCTGGGTTCGTTTTCAACAGCCATCTTTTCCTTCGGAGAACGTTCTTAGATTACAGTAGATTCTCCTGGCATATAAATAAAAATTTAAACACATTTGAAATAAACGATAGGAATGAGAATGACCGTCCAATTTTTCACCGCCATAATAAGGTCAATAATGCACGGAAGTATGTCATTCGTATGGCCAGAAATGCGGCACACTTGCCTACGCGCGTCAATGGGGCTGGTCACATTGTCAACAATGACAATGGCAGCAGATGTAATTTACCGCCAAGTAGCGGTCTTGCATCTTGCTGTGGGATCCAGAATGCATATAATAATAATAATAATAATAATAATAATAATAATAATAATAATAATAATAATAATAATAATAATAATAATAATAATAATAATAATAATCATGTTCTGGACCGTCGTCAAATTGTGCGGACCGCACTGGAAACGGGTCCTTGCCTGGTAATGTCTACGAATACAGTCCGGCCTTGGGTTCAGTACCGCCAAGGCACCCAAGACGACACCACGCCGGATCTCCTTCAGGATTTGATCCATACTAAAAATGCTTATAGGAAAAGATGGCAAAGATTAAGGGACCCAACTTACCGCGTGGAATACCTGGACCTAGCCCGGTAAGTACGAAAGCGATAGCTGGGAAGAAAGATTGAAAAATGTGAGGAACTTTGCCGTAATCTCTCAGAAAACGAGTCAGATCGCGAATTTCGGAGGATTATATATAAAACGTTAAGCATTCAATTATAAATTTCAGTATAATACCGTAGCGAAGCACGGGTATCTTGCTAGTCAATATATATAAAACTAGTCAATATATATAAAACTAGCAAGATACCCGTGCTTCGCTACGGTATTATACTGAAAATTAGAATTGAATGCTTATTTTTTAATATATAATCAGCCGAAATTCGCGATCTGACTCGTTTTCTGAGAGAATCCGCCAAAATTCGTGATCTGACTCGTTTTCTAATAGATTATGGCAAGTATCCTCCCATTTTTCAATCTTTCATTCCAGCAATCGATTTCGTACATCCCGAGCTAAGTAGAGGTATTCCACCCGGTCAGTTGGGTCCCTAAATCTTTGCCATCTTTTCCTATAAGCATTTTTAATATGGATCACATCCTTCAGGAGATCCAGCGTGGTGTCGTCTTGGGTGCCTTGGCGATACTGAACCCGCGGCCGGATTGCAATCGTAGTCATTACCCGTCCAGGACCCGTTTCCAGCGCGGCCCGCACATTTGACGACGGTCCAGAACATTATTATTATTATTATTATTATTATTATTATTATTATTATTATTATTATTATTATTATTATTATTATTATTATTATTATTATTATTATAGATTTCAGGACCCCACAGCAAGATGCAAGACCGCTACTTGCCGGTAAATTACATCTGCTGCCATTGTCATTGTTGAGAATGTGACCAGCACCATTGTCGCGCATAGGCAAGTGTGCGGGATTTCTGGCCATACGAATGACATACTTCCGTGCATTATTGACCTTATTATGGAGGCGAAAAATTGGACGGTCAATCTCATTCCTACCATTTATTTCAAATGTGTTTAAATTTTTATTTATATGCCAGGAGAATCTACTGTAATCTAAGAACGTTCTCCGAAGGAAAAGATGGCTCTTGAAAACGAACCCAGGAAAGATTAAAAATGATCGGTTTATGATCAGAATAAGTACATCGAAAATCTACAGCCTGTTTCCAGTCATTCGACAGGATCAGGAATGGAATGAATAAAGCCCCTGTCGCACTCCTCTGCGGCAATGATTAGTGGATGACAAATGAAATGAAATGATATTGGACAGTATTGCTGGAATGAATGATGACAGGGAAAACCGGAATATCCCGAGAAAAACCTGTCCCGCCTCCGTTTTGTCTAGCACGAATGTCACATGGAGAGACCGGGATTTGAACCACGGAACCCAGCTGTGAGAGGCCGGCGCGCTGCCGCCTGATCAACGGAGACTCCTTATAAATACATTATGAACAGTAAAATCAATTGGTCACACCTCCTTTTACACCCAAACCGCCGTAAAGTTTATTTACCTCCCCCCCCCCCAAAAAAATTAAAGGAGGCGTGTTTCTTTATGTTTAAAGGATATTCCAAACACCATGGTTTACGTCTATTACCTTCAGTTTTGAGATTAAAATAATTAACTTTTTTTCACTTTCACAATCCTGCCCCCCCCCCCGCAGGTGAATTTTCCGGCAAAAAATACTTGTTCCTTTAATAGTAAAGGATCTTCTAAATACCAATCATCACGACTATAACTCTGTAACTTCTTCAGTTTTTGATTTATGTGTCCTCATAAAAGGAATTCAACTCCTTTTCACTGCCGCCCCCCAAGATGATTTGCCCCCAAAAAGACGTTTTTCTCTGTTTGTAAAGGTGATCCAAATACCAATTTTCCCGTCTGTAGGCCCTAACAACTTTAATTTTTAATAGATGTAAGTATTCTCATACAATTAATTCAATGAATTTTTCAATTATTTCACCTCCCCTCACCCCTTCCTTCACTGGATTTTGCAAGAATACGTGTTTCTTTACTTTTAAAGCAGATTCCAAGTATCAAATTTCACGTCTGTAACTTCTTCATTTTTGAGATAACTGTAGCCTAATTAAAAGAATTCAACACCATTTTCAGTCACTATTACCGCCCCCCCTTCCAACCAAGTGGTATTTCCGAAAACTAAAAATACACGTTTCTTTTTTTTAATAGAGATAAAAAATACCATTTTTCACTTCTGTAACATGTTCAGTTTTTTTAGATATACTGTATAAATTCTCATTTTAATATTTCACCCACTTTTTAGTTCTCCTTAAGAGGAGTTTCCAAAAACAAATCACCTATGTTTCGTTACATCTACAGGAGATTCCAAATACCACTTTTTACGTCTGTAACATTCTACGTTTCTCTGATATTCTGTAGATATAGTCTTTCAAAAAAATCACCCAATATGTCACTCCTGTTTAACCGCCATTAATTGGAATTTCCAAAAACAAAAAAAAATATGTGTTTCTTTATTTTAAAAGAGATCAAAAGTACCAATTTTCAGGTCTGTAATTTCTACAGTTTCTGAGATATAATTACCGGTATCCTGATTAAAGGCATTCAACCCCTTTTTTCACCCTTTTTCACCCGTCCTATTGGGATTTTCTGAAAAATACCTGTTTCTTTATTTTTAATGATGATTCTAAATACCAAATTTTACATCTGTAAACTTTAAAAGTTTGGAGATATAGGTACACTCATTTCAAAAAAATTCACCCCCCGATTAATTGGATTTTCCAAAAACAAAAAAATCGGGTTTCTTTATTTTAAAAAGATATCCACTGCACCAATTTTCAGGTCTCTAATATCTTCAGTTTCTGAGATATAAGTATCCTCATTAAATGCGTTCAACAGTTTTCCACCCCTTTCCACCCCTCCTATTGGGATTTTCCGAAAACAAAAAATACGTGTTTCTTTATTTTTAAAAGAGATCAAAAGTACCAATTTTCAGGTCTGTAATATCTTCAGTTTCTGAGATATAAGTACCGGTATCCTTTTTAAAGGCATTCGACCCTTTTCTTACCCTTTTTCACCCGTCCTATTGGGATTTTCTGAAAACAAAAAAATACGTCTTTCCTTATTTTCAAAGAAGATTCTAAATACCAATTTTTACATTTGTAAACTTTTAAAGTTTTGAGATATAGGTGCACTCATTTTAAAATTTCACCCCCCTTTTCACCCCCTTAGCGACGGAATATCCAAAAATCCTCTCTTAGCGAGCACCTACATCTTAATATGAATGCATCCCCAAAATTTCATTTCATTATGTCCAGTAGTTTTGGCTCGGCGATGATGAATCAGTCAGTCAGTCAGTCAGGACAAGCTATTTTATATATATAGATAACTTGTCCTGACTGACTGACTGACTGACTGATTCATCATCGTCGAGCCAAAACTACTGGACATAATAAAATGAAATTTTGAGGATATAAATGAATGAATGAATGAATGAATGAATGAATGAATGTGTGAATGAACACTGATCTGCATTTAGGGCAGTCGCCCAGGTGGCTGATTCCCTATCTGTTGCTTTCCTAGCCTTTTCCTAAATGATTTCAAAGAAATTGGAAATTTATTGAACGTCTCCCTTGGTAAGTTATTCCAATCCCTAACTCCCCTTCCTATAAATGAATATTTGCCCCAGTTTGTCCACTTGAATTCCAACTTTATCTTCATATTGTGATCCTTCCTACTTTTATAAACGCCACTCAAACTTATTCGTCTACTAATGTCATTCCACGCCATCTCTCCGCTGACAGCTCGGAACATACCACTTAGTCGAGCAGCTCTTCTTCTTTCTCTCAGTTCTTCCCAACCCAAACTTTGCAACATTTTTGTAACGCTACTCTTTTGTCGGAAATCACCCAGAACAAATCGAGCTGCTTTTCTTTGGATTTTTTCCAGTTCTTGAATCAGGTAATCTTGGTGAGTGTCCCATACACTGTAACCATACTCTAGTTGGGGTCTTACCAGAGACTTATATGCCCTCTCCTTTACATCCTTACTACAACCCCTAAACACCCTCATAAGCATGTGCAGAGATCTGTACCCTTTATTTACAATCCCATTTATGTGATTACCCCAATGAAGATCTTTCCGTATATTAACACCCAGATACCTACAATGATCGCCAAAAGGAACTTTCACCCCATCAACGCAGTAATTAAAAACTGAGAGGACTTTTCCTATTTGTGAAACTCACAACCTGACTTTTAACCCCGTTTATCAACACCAATTGCCTGCTGTCCATCTCACAACATTTTCGAGGTCACGTTGCAGTTGCCCACAATCTTGTAACTTATTTATCACTCTATAGAGAATAACATCATCCGCAAAAAGCTTTACATTACAGACATTTATAGTACAATGTAGGTGCTCGCTAAGGGATGATTTTTGGATATTCCGTCGCTAGGGGGGTAAAAGAGGGGTGAAATTTTAAAATGAATGTATGTATATCTCAAAACTTTTAAAGTTTACAGATGTAAAAATTGGTATTTAGAATCTCCTCTAAAAATAAGGTTACACGTATTTTTTTGTTTTCGGAAAATCTCAACAACAGAGGTGAAATGGGGTGAAAAAGGGGTTGAATGTATTTAATGAGGATACTAATATCTCAGAAACTGAAAATATTACAGACCTGAAAATTGGTATTTGGGATCTCCTTTAAAAATATAGAAACATGTACTTTTTTTTTTTTGGACAATCCAATTATGGGGTTAAAAAGGGGGATGAATTTATAAAATGAGTTTATCTTTATCTCAAAACTTTTAAAGTTTACGGGTGTAAGAGTTGGTATTTACAATCTCCTTTAAAAATAAAGAAAAATATATTTCTGTTTTCGGAAAATCAAAATAGGATAGGTGAAAAAGGGTGAAAATTGGGTTCAATGCTTTTAATGAGGATGCTTATATCTCAGAAACTGAAGATATTGCGGACCTAAAAATTTGTATTTGGGATCTCCTTTAACAATTAAGAAACGCGCATTTTTTGTTTTTGGAAAATCCAGTTAATTGGGTGGGAAATGGAGGGTGAATTTTAAAAATGAGTGTATCTATAACCAAAACTTTTAAAGTTTACAACTCTAAAAATTGGTTCTTACAATCCCCTTTAAAAATAAAGAAACATATTCTTTTTGTTTTCGGAAAATTCCAATAGGAGAGGTGACAAAGGGCGAAAAAGGAGGGGTCGAATGCCTTAAATGAGGATACTTATACCTCAGAAACAGAAGACAGTGTCCTGAAAATTGGTATTTTGGGATCTCCTTTGAAAATAAAGAAACACGTATTTTTTGTTTTCGGAAAATCCCAATAGGAGGGGTGAAAAGGGGTGAAAAAGGGGTTGAATGCCTTTAATGAGGACACTTACATCTCAGAAGCTGAAGATATTACAGACGTGAAAATTGGTATTTGGGATATCCTTTAAAAATAAAGAAACATGTATTAGTAGAGTATCTAGAAGAAAGCTGGACCAGATTTTCGATAGAAGAATTCTGGACCAGCGGCAGCCACTGCGCATGCCCCGTGCGCTTCACTCCCTGAAGGGGCCTCTCACTTGGCAAGGCACGTGCGGGGGGCGCCTCTCGCTGTCAAGGCTACACACAAGTGTGGAATGTCGCTCCTTGCGATAGCTTACTACTGCTATGCTTAGGGTGGGTGGGCGTGATAGGTGACATCACTTGTTTTGGTGCGTAATTGAGTATCTTTTTACTGAAAGGTATTGTAAGAGCAAAACAAGTTCACTATTAACCTCACTCTTCTAGTAGAGATTTAAAAAAAAAGATCCTCTATTGAGTGTAATAAAAGTGCTTAGCTCAATTATCAAAAAAAAAAAATATTCTACCCTACTTGCCAATGTGATTACCTCTTGAAATGTTTATGTTGGTGACAGGAAAGACATTTTGACAAAAATCATCATGTTAGATATGGTACTAAATTTATATTTTTTTTTTGCAGAGTTCTTTTTACTTGTTAGGGTGCATGTAGGAAATGTTAACTACACTTACCCAGAGGTAAATATTTCTTGAAAGGCAAGGTTCTGTGAGTAGATTTGCTTCTAAAAGTTATTTGCTGGAGTTCCTCTCACTGCTCAAGGTGAGACAGCTACATGTTAAATAATTGCAGCAACTGGATTTGCTTGACAAGGTTACTTGCTGCCCAAAAGGTGAACAGGATATGATATTTTTTTTTTGTAAAAAAGAATCGCTCCTCTCCTCCAGCTTTGGTCTGTTGAAGGTTAGCGAGTAACAACTCTAGCCAACTGGTTGGTGATGAGTGAAGGACAACACAAAAGTGCTTAGTTTAATTAAATAATAAAAATATTTTTCATGACTACTTACCTTTAATTATTTTTTCAACAGGATGCACATCTAGCTGTAATTCTTGACGATAGATACACGCATTGTTTACTAACCTTACATCAATAAATGTCATCTATGAAATATCATTGTACTAGGTAAAAAACAAATTTAAAAAAAAAACTCGGATAAAGTCTGAAATCAGAGGTTGATTAAGACATTCCGTTGTTACGAACGCGATAGTATGAATTTTTACATACGGAATAAAACAAAAACATCTCGCCATTTTTGTTGGATACGTCGGCAACTGTGTATACTCATCGAGGTCAAACAGCTCATACATGAGAGTGTCATGTCTGTGATTTCTTATTATCTTTGTCCAAGATGGCTAACACAAAAAAAATGCATTATGATCTCTGAACTAATAAATTAGTTAGGCAAACACATGATGTGCTATCTCATCAAAAATTATATCGAATATATATGTTTAGCACGGAAGATGAAATAATAAATCGTCTAATGAATCGGTTAGGGGCGCGTGAATTCACCGCAAAGAACAACAGCAAAGAACTTCAGTGAACAAAGACATCAAACACGACAGTGTTTTAACAAAACAAAAGAACGTGCTGCCACGTAGCTGAAATATTGGTTGAAAAACTGTAAAGCATGGTTTCTTTTTAAATAAAATATTACGAATTATTTCTTAATCAACCTCTGAATTGAGACAGTGTGTGAGTGAAAGCTATAATTTGTCACACCTACACAGGTTGGTGATTTGAGGATAGAAAAAATAAAATCTGGTAAAGGATTCAAGGTTATAGCATTTGGATGGTGTAAAAACAAAAAAAATATGTGTATGCATATATAGGTTAGGATGAATTATTCAAGCAACTCGAATAATAAGTGGAACATCACACTGTTTTATTTACCTGTTAGTTCAAAATACATGATTAAATTCTTTCTTACATGCTTCACAGTCTTTAATCATTGGAATCGCTCCGTCAAAACCATCAACCTCGTCTTGTCCTCTGTAGCAATAATGTTTGACACATGGGCTGCAGACTGCTATTTCCAGTTTTGCTTTTACATAGTAGGGTAGTTTCTCCCATGCTTCATCTAAATCTTTAGCGGCATATGTTGAGAGAAACCCAGATGGTAAATAGCGAATTAGATGTTGTGGCATTCGAAGTAAACTGCCATGTGTATAGTATGATGTAATAGCCTCACTTACTTATGAGAAATATATTGTACGTAAAGGATCAGGTTTAATACTTGGTGTACAAAGTTCACATTTACACTGGATGTTACGGTTTCTCTTCTCACCAAACTCATTCTTTACTTGTCGCTCCATGACTGATGACACGCACACACTGTTGCCAACAAAGACAATACCTTAATATTTATTCACACACTTTTTTAAATAGTGTGCTACAGTTTACGTTACGTCACACTGACATGGTGTATACTCCAGTTAGCTTTAAAGTACACTTCTCTTAGCAGTTACCTAGTGTTAAAATAGCGAACTAGAGAGAATAATTTTATGATTGCCAACGAGGAGGATCGAACTTGTACTCATCTAGATGTGAGCGAATTCACTTGCTTTATATAAAAATTTTAATGCTAGGTGTAAGATAATCTCACATTATATTACCAGACGCAACTTTATTGTGTGTAAAATTATTATTTTGTAGACATATGTTTGAAGCAGAACATTCCTTTGTAGTGTATATCTATCCCGGATGTTTTCTGCAAGCAGCTTTCGCATAAACCGGTTAACGCCTTACTTCTTTCGCGGTCATTGCTGGTCATGGTCGTGCTTTGACCACGGTTTCATCAAGGCTACAAAAAAAGAGGATGCGTGAACTCAAGTGCGGATCGCTACGCAGCTTACTAGCAGATGTTGTATCCAGGCAGGTTTTTTGAAACTAGTTGTTTTTTTCAAATTACATATCACCGTTAGAACAGGTATATATACTGCGATCGCTTGCTGTAGGTACGTTACAGTTTCAAACTGCCTTCGAAATGCCGTCCGTCCAAGAAACTCTCTTTGAAAAGCTTCTCGCGCTGCGGGAAATAGTTAGATTAATGGAAATGTGTGAGATAAATAATATAGTAGAAGTACAGGGCTCATTTGAAAGAGCGATTGTCAACAGAATCCGGCATATGACTAACGAAGAGTTTCGGCTTCTCGTTAGGCTGCATACACGTATTTTGTTACGGCGCGAAAGCCCGAACTTCAATATATTATTTATCCACAAATTTAGTTTCTTTTCCTGCAACGCGATGTTAGCAGAACTAAGAGAGCTAATGGACGATCACGGAAGTGATGGCGATATTTTTGGTGAGTTTTAACTTTTTTCTAAATTTCAAGACTTCGTCTATTGTCGGATTGCGAAAGATTTTAATCTTACATTAACTTTTTCTTTCTATATAGGAGAAGATTAAGAAGTGAGCCTGGAGGAGGAGGAGAATTTAATTTATTTGAACTGTTATAGGTGAGTGCAAAAATATATTTTATTTATCTTGCTTTCTTTTCTGCTCTTAGGAAGATAAACTAATTAAATATAATTTTTTTACGTCGCACTAACACAGATACGTAAAGGAGTAGGAAAAAGGATGGAATTTAATATTAAAAAATTACAAGAGGTTATCTTTAGTTAAATTTTGTTTATTATAATTTATTAAGATACATGTTACACAAATGTTTCGAATTAATTATGCAGAATTGAGGTAGAAATATCTTCTTGCTTGAGGTAATGTCCAACGTTGTCATCAACAAAACAAACAGCACAGTTTCTTGAGCAAGGGAAGTCTGCAACAATAGAGAGAGGACACTATAAGATGGTAAATCTATCAGACATTAGAGTAAAAAATTAAAAATATATTATACTAGCGTACTTACTATTGATTTTTTTTAGAATACATATTCCTTCGGAATCCATGAATTATGCGTGGCGTCGAATCCTAGCCACGATACGAAAACTTTATCGTTCTTTTTTTTAAAAATTTTATCAATGAGGTATATTTTAGGATGTTTTGTCTTCTGCAGTTCTTGTTCATAGAACGCACCAAATATTGGTTTATTTTGATAGTCGTGAAGCAAGTAAGTTCTCGGTGATGTTTCTTTTACTTTTCTTACAGTAAATAATTCATTACTCCAATTAGGAGTATAGCCCTTTGTAAAATATCGCTTAATTTTACTTATTCGTACTGTGTCACCTACTTTAAATTTTGGTGGATAAGGTGACTTCTTTTTCTTCATTTCCCGTAATTTGTACACAGTAGCAAGTTGTTGCAGATTGTTTGTGACGTCTATAGGTTTCATACCAATCGTACGATGTTTTCGATTATTATATTCATCTAATAGTTTTGGTAGCATGCGAAGCCAGTGGTATGATCCGCACGCCGAGAATTTCCTCCACATCCACTGCTTCAGTGTTCGATTGAAGCGTTCAACTACGCTTGCCTTCAAGCTGCTCCCTGTCGAATAGTGCTTAATTTTTCTTATTGTAATCCACTGTTGAAAAATCTTATTATAAAATTCTTTTCCCCTGTCAGTTTGCAGATGTTTTGGATAGCGTTTACATTTTGAATAGATGCGTTCCATATTCTCCACTACTTCGTTTCCTGTTTTTGTTTTAAGTGGAACTGCCCAGGCATACTTTGAATAAACATCAATAACAGTTAACATGTATTTATATCCACTATTAACTTTCGAAAACAGAGACATATCAACAAGATCCGCTTGATGTAAATCATCTCTCCCCCGGCTAATAACGCTCCGTCTTTCAAAATTCTTTCGCACTGGAGCGTGGAGTTCTTTCGCTATTTCTTCTCTGATATTGTTCATAAAGTATAGGTAAAAGAATTCGTTCTGTGTCGTCTATTCGTTTCTTGAATCGCAGTCGATCTATAGCCAGTTGTTGCCAGTTGCTTCTTCTGTCTTCACATCCAATTTCATAGATTACTGAAATATCCTTTGAGAATCTAACCGCTTTAAATATATTTGCGAACGGAAGTTCGTCCCACCGCGCAGTGTTCATTTATTCGATGTACCTCGACTTTCGAAGTTCTTCTTCGATTGACAAGATTTCGTTTTCGTGTGACGAATGACCAGCACTTCTAGATGCTATTAACTTTTTCAATCTCTCCACTAGACTGTTTGGATCATTCCAGTGAACTAATTCGATCTTCTTTCTTTGTTCATTTTTCCACTTGGCTACTTTTGATCCTCTTCCTGTACGTTTGTATTTGTGTACACTTACAAATTTTGGTGTGCTCCTTCCTTTTTTCACTTTTGCATCTTCTACTAATGGCTTGATAATTTTTTGAAATTTGAGCGATTTCGTGCCTCTCATTGGCTTGCCTGCGTCATACTGTTTCCTGTGCACGTTAGTGTAATTTAATATATGACTGTAAGCTGACAGATCCTTATCATCATACAACTGTGCGTCCGGATCTTTCTGAAATATTAATTCAAGGAGACCTTCAGTTAAAGGATAGTTAAAATTGTCAATTATAAGATTGTTATCGCGAAACAGTACTTTTTTTCTCCCTAAATAGTGTTCTCCATGAACTACTCGAACCCCGAATATTCTATCAACTTTGTGTCTCAATTGTGGGTTAAGATAATTTTGCAGGAGAGTTGTAACCTTTCTGTCCAGAGTTTCTTCTTCTTCTTCTTCCGATTCTTCTTCTGCCTCATCACTTATATAACTATTTAATTTTCGATTTTTCTTTGCAATTAATCTATTCGAGTTAACTGTAAGCTGCTGTAGTTTATTTAATGGTGCAGTTATTGGTTTAAATGTTTCTTCTAACTTTAGTTGGTTTAAAGCCATATCTGCTTTAAGAGAGTTATATTTTTTTTTACATCTTTTCTTAATTTTGCTAGTCTATCCTTTACACGACTTTTTTCCACTATGTTCGCCTGCATTTTTTAAACTGAAGCGTAACGTCTATTGTTTTACTCATATATAGTATATCCAAAGAGTATATGGAGCGGAAGATCGTTAGTATTCCATTGTTCTGGGTCTTTTAGGCGGAATTGAATTTCATCACCTTCCTTTACAGCAATTGGTGTACCTACTTCTAATTCGATTGGATTGTTCACGTGATTAATCATCGCATATACCAGAGAACCACGTGTACTTGTTAACGGTGTAAGTGTACCCGTGTAGGGAAGCTTATACATAAGACGACAGTTTTGTAGCATATATATTGGTGACTGATTTGACGGTAGACTGTTAATTTGAAAAAGAGCTTTTCTTGGTTTTTTGTGCAGTTCCTTTTTCATCACTTCAAACTCTTCTTTTGCAGTTGCAAACGTTTCTAAATACTGTTTGTTAACAACATCTTGCTCGTGGATAGGTGAATCAACATTTGTAATTCGTTTGTTCTTCATATTTAATTCTCCGTTAGATTCTACTGGTAGAGAATTTTTCTGAAGTTTAGATACGACAAGTTTTAACTCGTCAACTTCTCTCCGTGCAGCTGCATACTGTTCTACAAAGACTTTATTTGCAACATCTTTCTCATTTAACGGATTATGTACGTTAGTAATTCGCTTATTTTCCATACTCAAAGTACCACCCCCATCAACGTTTAGTTTCTGTTGATTGCTTATTTCATTCTTCAGTTTTTCGAGTTCTTCACGCGCTGCTGAATGTTTTTCCAGGTATGCTTTATTAATCGCATCCGTCGAATGAATAGGTTTGCCGATGTTTGTTACTCGTTTATTTTGCATATCTATCGATCCATCGTCATTCACTTGTAGTAGTCTACCTTTTGTATGCTTTTCTAAAAATAAAAGCGAAATTGCATCTTGTTCCTCTTCAGGATCTGCCACACCCGATATTCTCTTGTTGTTCATGTTGAGGATATTGTCAGTTACAGGAAGGTGATCATCCACAATATCACGTAAAAGAGAATCAACATATTCTATGCGTGCAGAAACGTCGTTAACTCGTTTCTCTAAATTTCTCTGCACATGGTTAGTGTGCGTACGCATTGTGTCAAGCGAAACTGCTTCGTTTCCATTCATCGCTGGAGCTATTCCTTTCAGCCTTTTGTTCTTAAAATCAACTGCATCCTCTTCTAGTTCACATATGTCATGTATTTCATTTTTAAGATCTAAAATGTCACGTTGTATTTCTTCTTTATTAATACTGTCCTTAACGGTTTTTAACACATAATTTTTATTACAAGCATCCTCCATGTTTATAGGATTGCCGACGTTCTTTAAACGTTTACCATGAATACTTAAGTTTCCGTCAGATGTTGATGTTACGTAATTTGTATTAACCATCATTTTTTCATCTACATATGATTTAGTAGCAATATCATGACGTGATGATGGTCGCGTTACATACACGTTACTGGTTCTGTTGTTTGATGCCATCGTGATGTTCTTTCTCTACTCAACAATTCGAAAATGAGTTCGTTAATGTATACACTCTCGTATTTATATCACATAAAATATATCGAATCCATTTCGATATCGACCTTTGCTTATTTCGCTATCCTTATCGATAACGAGAAAGCTGAATTTCGACTGTGACCAACAACGATAACATAAATCAGTGAACTGGTTGTAACTCATATCGGTGTTCACGTGATCGTCGTAGACATGCCGAAGATTTCTTGCATCTTGTTTAAACAGAATAATGAAATTAGCGTTGTCTCTAATAAGTTGTTTGGGAATGCAGGAATAGGTCTGACATAAGTAAAAAACATCCACGATATGGTGTCGACCTCTACTAAAGTAGTCTTTCATGTGCTGCTGTTTGTCGCTTGCTACATCGTCAAAAATAAACACGGAATTTCTTTGAGCTTTTTCTGGCGGTATTACTTGCTCACGATCAGAGTAAAACTCGCATTTTATTTCTTTAATAGATTTTAAAAGCTTCTCTAGCTCAATATATTTCTTCTGCGACAATGATTTTGAGTAAACATACACATTCTCAAAACGTAACCCGTTCGGTTGCAATAACAAATTAATCATTACATTAGTCTTCCCTGCATTCGATGGTCCGCATATGAGACAGCGTATTGTGTCCGGCAACAGTTTACTATGTTTATTTTTCTTTCCTACTGAACGTTTTGTGTCGTTCAGATTTGCAACAGGTAAAGATATCGATTGTTTTATTGTCTTCACCATCACTTTCTTTTGATGATGATAATTTTCAACGATCGAGTGCACAGTGGATTTCTTTTTTCTCAAAGTTATTGTTGATTACTAAATAAACACGAACTTTTTTTTACTTTCTGTTTTACTTATCTAGTTCCAAAATGGTTCGTGCATCACACTACACGTAGTATTAAGAAGTGCTGGAAGAGCTGTCCTGTTATAGTGATCTAATACTATGTTGCCAACTTCACAACCTCTCATATACCGACAAGAAGGCGACCATTTTCTATGCTCTGTTAACGGATCATCATCTTTATCCCACGAAAATAATTCGATTCCGCAAAAATACATTTAACTGCGTCTAGGTATCCCGTGATGTAAAATCCAGCTTTAGCTAAACTTAAGGGGTCTATCCACGGTACACGCCATCTAGCGAAAGTCCTTATCCGATCTACCTCAGATTTAAAATTTAACGGACGAGGAATGTACGCCATGTCGCTGTAAAATGAGGAGAGCAGAAAAATATCTCTCTTATATATATATCTTTCTACCTTTCAGAAAAAAAAAAGAAAAAAAAATAAACTTACATACATTTTTAGTACTCAACAGTTGCACATCGTGTAAAAATGTAATTCGTATATAACAACACACTTGATAGCAGGAGCTCTTATTTGAGTATGCTGCGTCGAAGACGCAACATTGTAGCAGCTCCATGTAAACGAGTAGGGAAAGGAGGAATAATAGGCAAAGTTCTTAATAAAGCTATAGATAATTTACCAGTAGAATTGCACATACCAGGTTATGAATTCTGTGGACCTGGGACAAAGTTAGAAAAACGACTTAAGCGTGGGGATCAAGGAATAAATCCATTAGATAAGGCATGTAAAGAACACGATATCGCTTACGCTACATACAAAGACCAGAACAGAAGGAAAGAAGCAGATGAAATCTTAGCCTCTAAGGCTTGGTCTCGTGTAAACTCTCAGGACGCATCATTAGGAGAAAGAGCAGCTGCACTAGCAGTTACGGGTATTATGAAAGCGAAAACTAAAGTAGGTGGTGGTAGACGAAGAAGAAAATCAAAACATCGAAGAGAACGAGTAAAACCAAAAAAAAAGACAACATGCTGTAAAAAAAAAAGAAAGGTGGTTTTCTTCCACTCCTTCCGATATTTGCAGCCTTGTCGGGCTTGGGCGGTCTAGCAAGTGGAGCTGCGGGCATAGCATCGGCTGTAAACAAGGCGAAAGCCGCACAGGAAGAATTAAAGGAAATGAAGCGCCACAATCGAATGCTAGAAGCGATGCGTGGGAAAGGGCTTTCTACTCGAAACAAAGGAAAGGGCATTTACTTAAATCCTCCAGCATACAAAAGATAATGGAAGGTCTGCCGAATAGAGCATTAACTAACATAGATCTGTATCGTTATGCATATCGTTTAAAAATTCCCTACTTCAGAGGTGTGTTTATGCGAGATACGTTACCGAAAATTTCTCGTAAAAATGAGAGTTGTATTTTGAATTTAGATCCGATAAGTAAATCTGGTTCGCACTGGGTTGCGTTCAGTAAACGAGGTGCGTATGTCTACTACTTCGATAGTTTTGGTAATTTACGTCCCCCTAAAGAGGTATTAGAATATTTAAGAAACTGTTACATTCGATATAATTTTCATTCTTATCAAACTTTTAATTCATCAATTTGTGGTCATTTGTGTTTACTATTTTTATACTGTATAAATAAAGCAAGACCTTAGTATTTGTGTTCAGTGTGCACGATGCCGTATGAAAGACGGATTACACTCGAGGGTAGAGGCTCGAAGATTGATGTAGTATTAGAAACTCCGATTTATTTGAATAGAGCTTCTTTCTATGAAATAGGTCTTGCCGCACTATTTACATCTAATAGTATTCGAAATGTCACTAGTAAAAATAATAATTTTGCTATATATTTGAATGGTAAAAAAATTCTTTTGAGTGTAGCAGAAGGCATTTATGAATTCGAAGATCTTGTTGCAAAAATAGAAAGTTTGCTAACTATTAAAAATGTGAAACTATTTCTGCGGGAGTATACTCCAAAACTTAGTTTTTTTATCTCGACTACTAACAACAAACCTACTATGCATTCTCCGTTTGACTTTGATTTCAATGTACCGAACAGTGTTGGCACTAGCTTAGGTTATCTGTTAAATGTATATGAGAAATATGCTAACCATGAATCACAGCTGAATGAAATAGGTAACGTAATCGTTAATAGCACAAATAACCAGATTGGTATTAAAATGAAGGGAGACAAAACAACTGTACTCACATTACCGGAAGGTAGTTACACTTTTTCGGAAATAGGAGCTCTAGTTCAAGAAGCAATAATTAACAACTTTCCTATTCTCGAAGAGGAAAATGACCCTCTAGATGGAGATAGTAAACTTATTACTATTACTTACGAAAAGACCTATCTTCGCTGTAAAATGTCCTCCAACCTAGACGTAGACTTTGATGTTTCCGATTCAATTGCTGATTTGTTAGGATTTTCACGCCGAAAATATGTTGCTAATAAATTACATATTTCAGGAGAGATTATTAAAATTAATAACGTGAACTCGATTCGTGTATGTTGTAATCTCGTGTTAGGTTCCGGTTCCTACCTCAACGGTAAACAAACACATTCGTTATACAATTTTAAACCGCTTGTTCCAGCAGGCTATCCTATCGTAGTTCAACCGTCAACTATAAGCTTCTTACCGGTAAACACTAGTGTTATTCAACATATATCCGTTGTACTCGAAGATCAGTTCGAAAACCCAATCGACTTACAAAATGAGGATGTAACAGTAGAGTTAATTATTCGTCCAGTAAAAATACAGTAATCATATATAACATAAAGCGTACACTTACGTACTATCATTCGAGTAAGGAACAGTTGAACAACAACATCATGGTAGTAATTTACAACAACCAGTCAAAAAACCGAGGATTAAAAGAGGAAGCAGCTAGAGTAGTAAAATATAGAGTAAAGCTAAAAAAACAATCTCATCGTGTACGCGACAAGAAAAAATTAACCACAAACAATAAAGACTTTTTACAATCGCTAGGCTACCGACTACTATAAGTTCTATTTCTCCTACAGAAACTACTTTACTCTCTTTTCGTGTGCGTAATCAAGGTAACATCACTCTCTTTTTGTGTGAATTCACTTTACAATGCTACCGACTACCCCCCTAGGATAAAGCATATAAATTCTAATTCTCTACCAAAAACTACTTTAGTCTCTTTTTGTGTACAATCACGCTAACATCAAGGAGAAATATGTTCAACGTAACGGACAAAGTTATATTTGACAACAGAGTTGCTAGGCGGGAAGTAAGGAGCTATCATCCATATGCTGGCACGAAATATGAAAACAACGATGAAATTCGAGTTCCTGTACACAACCAAGAACATATATTTTTACCCTCTGAAGCTGATGTTCACATCGCAGGTGAAATAGTTAGATCAAGCGCAGATAATACACCATCAGCTACAGCCGTTCCCGATCAAAACTTTGCAGCAAATCTCTTCGATGAAATGCGTATTGAATTGAATGGGAAAGAGATTGAAAGAACACGACGTGTAGGCACAACTAGTGCTATAAAAACTTTCGCCTCTTATTCTAAAAATGAAATGTTAGCGCTGCAAAATGCTGGCTATTTTCTATCAATTTCTACACCACCAAACGAAGCTAATATTGCCCACGCAACTACAAAGCTGTTCCACGCAATTATCCCACTGAGTCTTCTTTGTGGATTATTTGAAGACTACAGGAAACCATTCATAAACTGTAAACTTGAATTTATCTTTATTCGTTCTAGAGATGACAAATGTGCACTGTTTTCAGCCAACGCGGAAGATACAGCTAAGGTCAAAGTACGAAAAATGTATATAAAGCTACCAACTCTAATACTGTCCGACGAGGAAGAAGTTAAACGCATAAAGTTAATCCAAAAAAATCCTTCTATTCCTGTAGCATTTCGATCGTGGAGTTATCACGAGTTACCTACTATTCCAAATTCAACGAAAATTAATTGGACTGTTATGACTACGTCACAAATAGAAAAACCGAGAGTTTTTATGCTTGCTTTCCAAACCGATCGTAAGAAAATTAATGTTTCTTCTTCTCTGTTCGATCACTGTAATATTCGATCCGTTGGCGTATTCTTAAATTCAAACTTTTATCCCTATGAAAAGGCTGTAGCTAATTTTAACAATGGTGACTACAGTGAATTGTATGATATGTTCATCAAGTTTCGTAATGCGTACTATCAGCTTGATGATAATCGTTCCGAACCGAACATATCACGAAGTGAATTTCACTCGCATTGTCCTATTGTTGTTGTTAATTGCATGGAACAGGTTGAATCGATAAAATCTTCTTCTGTAGATGTTCGCGTTGAAATTGAAACGAACGAACCTATTCCAGCCAACACTACTCTGCATTGCATTATTATTCATGATCGCATAATAAATTATAAACCACTAACGAATGAAGTATTTTTCTTCCAATAATCTTGCGCGAGTTTTTCTTCCTTTTTTTCCTTGCGAATAGTGTATATAAACGAGAGAGTGAAGATTCTCTGCTTCAGTTCTTCGATATCAAGCACACCATGAGTGCAAAACCCAGAGGAGTGATAGTTGACATTCAGAGGTTACCTACTGGAGGTTACGAGATAGCCTGTTGTAATATAGATTCGTCTACAAATGTGTTATCTACTGCTCTATTAGGTATGAGTGTACCTAATTTAGATTTCACGCTTACGTCGTTTTTCAATCTTCTCAGTGAACAACAATACCAATATCTGGTTGTGTGCAACTGTGTTAATGAGTTACGTCTATTAGCACTGCAAGAGTATCCTCGTACATGCATAATTGACTTGAACACTATAGAAGGTGTACCTGATTTAAGAACAATGCGTAACGAGTGTTTCCCTGTTGACTGTCCGCGCCATTTACCACATGTTGCAAGACATTCAGGCAGCTGTGCTATGTTCAACGTTCACGCAGTTCATAGTTGGCTAAAATCGACAGATGGTGTGATGAGAATAGTGTGTTCAGTGATAAACAAATTTAAGAAAGAAGGTGTGAGCAGATTCAATAAATTTGAGTGGGCTTTCTTCCCTGAAAACATATTATCTATTTACGAACAACATCAGTTAAGTGCGCTCTGGCAGTATCTACCAGATCATCTGAAGGCGAACTTACACCAGGCTTGTCAGGATTCAGGAGCTAACAACAACGACATCGTCCGAGCTTGATATCAGCTACTAATACATCAATTATTAAGGTGAAAAAAAATATAGATATAATACCATCCTTTTTTCCTTGGTTGTTTTTTTTCGGTTTTATTCTGCTTCTAACTAATTTATTTATTTTTTCTCCTCTGCAGGTGTCTCCTCATAGTGGGATCAACAACAACAACAACAACAACGACGTCTGAGCTTGATATTAGTTACTATTTCATCAATTATTAAGGTAAAGAAAAAAATAGTTTCCTTTTTTTTTCTTGCTTGCTTTTTCTGTTTTATGCTGCTATCAACTAATTTTTCTTTCTTTTTTTCCCCTCTGCAGGACTCTCCTCTGGTGGCGGTAGAAGATTCAGTCTCTGCAGATCTCTCCTCGTGGTTGCAGTTACAAATTCAATCAGAAGTTTATATTTTGAAAAACCTCTGTAGTTTCCTATTCAATAAACTTGATTGTAAAAAAGAAATATGTTCTCTTTTTTTTCATTCTCCTACTCCTACTTTAGTTAAGAGTACAAGGAATAAAAGGAGAGGCTGCGCAGGATAGTTTGAAAGAAAATCAACTTTTTGATCATCTAGTGTAGATTTTTTATTTTTTTTCGAAAAAGAAAAAAGATTAAATAAAGGTTTACAATGCACTTTAATATATAAATGATAGAAAATTAACTTACAGTACAATACTAGTTAGTACAATAGTATACAATGTACTTAAACAGCGAGTGTAATTCTATAAGATTCCTTTTTTTTCATAATTAAATAAATATAATAGTATGCAATGTACTTTAAAAGTATAAATACAGTACAATACATTGAATAAAAGAAACAGCGAGTGAAATGTTTATCTAGTTTGAAATTCTATAAGATTACATTTTTTTTCATTAATTATTTACAGAATGAAACAAAAGTTTCTCTAAAATAAAAATGATTAAAGTAATCATTGGAGCTTCTCCTCTTATTACTTAATATTCACCTTCAGAGAAAATTACATTATTTTACATACAGAGGGGTAAACTGATGACAAAGTGGAGGAGGTGTTCACAAAAAAAGCAAACCTACTTTGCAAGATAGCTATACATTAGTTATACTTCTTTTCTCTGCAAGACTGTAATGTCCAAATGGTAATGTATTAATTTTGTTATCTGTGATGTACCTTTTGTCATCATTAGCTGTGAGTGCTAGTTTGTATTGACGAACCGTGAACACAGAATGAGAATTAGAAGTAATGCACACTTGTAGTTTGGTCACTTGTTCACCTTCATACAGACAACGTCTATACTGATCAATTGTAAGGTGGTCGACAACATTTTTTTTGACACCCTTAGCTTTACATGTAGGTTTCTCTTTTTCACACAACTTAATAGCATACATCTTTGGTCTCAAACCTACAAATTCTTCAACAATACTTCCACCGTTTTCATCCTTCATCAAACCTATTTCACCTGAATTTTTTCTTTCAATTTGGAAAGGATTATTTTCATCATAATTTCCTGTATCAAACAAAACTGAATTTTCCTTCATAAACTCATATATATCAAATGAAAAATTGTATATTAAACTGTCGGTGTCAGTGTAGAGTAGTTGTGAGTTTGATTCTGTGTTTCTCAAAATAACGTTGTAGTGAAAATCGTTCATTTTCATTTTTGACAAATCTAAAATTGTAGCACCGAGGTAAACCGGTTGATTGTGATGAATTTGAAGTTTCTTCATTTCGATAACCATACACTGTTCGTCTACTATAATACGACGTTTGAAGTTTGCTCTTGAGATCAACGTACCAGCACCATAACGTCCCTTCCACTGTGTGACCCATCTGACGTCGCGCAGCTTCCTTACGTTCATTAATGAACGACCAAAAATTGCGTTATTCATTAATTTATAGAAACTTTCCTCGAACTCATTTTTTGCTAACTTTCGTTTCTCTGTGTTCAAATCAATGTAGCATTTTAACCATGCGCTCTGATTAAACTGAATCGCTCTGTAAATGTGAGCTACTTTCATACCTAATTCTACACATTTTTTTAATAGCCTATAATGAAGAGCATACCGTTCCTTGTTGTAAAGAGTGCTCATTAGTTTCGTAGATTTTTCAGGACACAATGGATAATCGGCATGTTTATCATGAAGTTCTAGCGGGTAGATTAAATCAACTTCTACCATAAACCCAACATCTGCTTCATCTCCTACATTCATAATGTCTAAATTCTCAACGTTTTCGACCCATTGAAAGCCGCCCGTTGGAAGAAACTGTTGCATAGCGAATCCATACAAATTGTTCACGTCAAAGTACATTATGTATGATTCCGGTTTGGACTCATCGTATGTTAACATGTACTTGTTATTTGCTACTGCATGCCGCGTAACGCATTGCACATTACCACCGCGTATGGAGCGTTCGAAAAACTGCAGCATGTCGATATCCTGAAGTAATTCTAGCTGGACAGCTGTTATTTTCTTCATAGCACTCCATGCCATAGACGGTACCGTGTAGAAATGAGCGGCATCAATACCATATGTCTCTTTTCCACTCAATCTAAAGTTTTCAAATACATCGGCCAAGAGTAAAGTATCGATTTTCAAGTAAAGATCAGAATATTCACCCAACGATTTACAGTTAAACTTATTCCAAATAAGCTGAGCAAACGCGTAGTTTTCTTCCGAAACAGTTTCACCCTTTAAAGAGCTAAAGAATGAACTCCTTGACGGTAAACTAGTGTCGTCTAACACCTCCATACTAGTAACATATTCGTATGGAAATATCCCTTTCCGAGAAGCGAGTTTAAACTGTAAATCATCGGTGAAATACCGTCTCGTTACAAGCTTTGACTCGTCACTAAGTAATAGCGACATTTTGTCCAGCGAAAAAGGAATAAAGTTGTAAGTGTCTATAAATCTTAGTTCAACACACTGTCTTTGGTTATAACGTATAAAGTTTGAAAATCCTTTGTATCGTTCCATGTTCACTGCTAATAGTTTAATGTTCGTTCTGAGATTTGTCACAACATCCCCTCCCTTCCTATGCAGTTCTCTAATTATGAAATGACCATCATAGGCTGTCAAATTATGGAATGCTACCGGCAAGATAGAAATTTTACGATACTGTAAGTTACACAATTGATGTGCTGATCCCCTGTAAACACCCGTTAAATGACAATGATCGCGAACTTTAATTTCATTATCTGCAATTTCCTTCTCACATATGTGACATAATGTAGACGAAAGAAATTCATTTTCTTGCTCAACAGTTAATGCTAACATTGGTTTCGTATCAAAATAATAGGGCGCAAGCGTGTGCACCAAGTTATACATCTCATCTACGAACCATTTTACACAATCACTACCTCGATAGAGTTTGAAAGAGCACAAATCTCTGTCAAAACTACAGTGTAAATAATATGCTACGCTGTATGGCACATGTTCGTGAATTGGAGTTGAATGTGAGGTGTCATCACTTGGAAAACAAGTAGACACAGGTTTCAGTATGCATTCTGTGTCAGCATACACAATAAAAGGCACTGGCTCTTTAACCTTATACTCGGTAAAGTACACTAGCCGTTCGCTATCCGAAGGCATTATACTTTTGCCCACCGGAAATTGTATACAGTTATTAGTATGCAAAGCTAATTTTTCCTTATTAGAAAAGTAAGACAAACACCGTCTGCAAATATAAATTCTATTATGGTTCTTCGTAAGAGATGAGCGCACAAGACGTGGAAGATTCTTAATCAAACAAAAGTGATACTTCTCACTGTCGCCGATCTGAAGCATTAGAAGATCTACGATCTTTTCACACGTTTTATGTGAAATGTACAAAGGTACAAGAGTAAACTCTTTTTTGTCACCATTCCGTCCTATGCACACCCAGTTGTTCTCGTCATACTGCGCTCCGAATACATTCACGGAGATTTCGTTTTGATCTTCAAATTTTCTCATGTATCTCATTTCCATCGGGATTGGTATGTCTTTTAAATTTAAAATTGCATTATAATGTGGATAAGAAGAAATGCGATCTACATGATGTTTAGCTGGAACTAAGCCAGCAACTGCACTCCACGCAAAGCAAGCATCTCGTGTGTTCCGCAGATTAATAACTGCTTTCTGGTTTCGAATTGCTGTAGGCAACGCTAGACTAGTTGGCGACTTGCCCACGTGAAAACCTACATTTTTATTAATGTTTATCCGCAATTCGCGAATTCGTAGCAGAGACCATCCCGAATCACGAGCCTCGAACTCTGATAATTTTTTCAGAATCGGTCTCGTTACATGTTCGTTGTACCATTCTCTTAAATTAGTACCTTCAGTAATTTCAGCGTTCCTTGAATGAAAATAATTGTTATCGATTTTATCGTGAAGGACATGTTGTGTGCAGAGAACGGTATTTACTTTTAATGCTTGTGTCTTGAGTGCTTCCTTCACGTATTTATTAAACCACACGTAAGATTTATCTAGGAACTCTTCGGGGAGTAAGAAATCATTGTTAACATTTACCACCGCTAGTGTGTACACTCTGCGCCGAAAAGCTTCCTCGATTTGTTTACACTGGAAAGCAGACAAATCTTCTATCTGAAAAGTTAGTCCATTAACAGCGCGAGCGTGAAAATAAATTTCTAACATCTGATTACGCATTTCCTCTAGCTCGTTAAGATTTTCAATCAGCTTGAACTGAGCTTCTTCTCGCTCGTCGCTAGGTTCGAACCGATATGAAATTAGTATTGATCCATTTACCTCCCTCATAAACGCGCGAATGCGTTCAAACGCTCTATCAAAATGAGTTTGCATTCTACCCGCATCTTCATCTGTCTTTAAATTAATGTCTAGTTTCCTACGTTTGCTGCTCGAAGGATACTCCATGACTACAAAAAAAAAATTACGATTTGGTGCTAAATTTTTCAGCAATCTCAAGACAAGTCCAGCAGTTGCTGTAGCAACGACTTATCAAGAATGTACAATCCGTCATTACACAGTATAACCATCGAGCTAGGTCACTACCTTCTGCATCGCGTGAACAGTGTACAGCTTCGCTAGGAAACTCCTCCTGAAGCTTCCCTAGCAATGTATTACGGTAATAGGAAATGTTATTTGAATCTTGTGACGAAAAGGAAAATTCAATTTTATAAATTTCTTCGAATGTATTATAGCCAAGAAATAGTAGAAAATGTTCATTACTTGAAAGTTCACACAAAAGAAATCGCACTACAGCAGCTGTCACTTCCTGCTGGCTTTCATAAGCTTTACTCAGGTTCGTCACATATACTGTATAATTAAAAAGAGAACCCCCTCTGTTCCATAGTTCAATACAATTAGCACTCACTTCTTGTTCTTGTTGTGCGCTCAGTTGTCCAGCTTCATCTTCAACAGGCTGTGAAGTAGCGACCACATCCTCCTCTCGATGTACTTGCAGACGACGACTCTGTATGCTTGGATATGCTTGATGTTCAGTTCCTGGTTTAATCTCAACTTTCTTCCACTTCATCATATTACCACCTCGGACCTGAAAAGAAACACCACATACTATTTTCAATTAACAAAACAATTATGCGAATATGGCGAAAAATAAAAATTACATTAAGAACGAAAATACTCTCTGCATACTTACTTAGTTAAAATAGATGTCGTAACTGATGACATTCTACTGTAGGAAGCACACTTGATGGTAGCCCCTCTCCATGCCTCTGTACATCATTTTCAAGTTGTTTTTTAAAGAATTTATTTCTTCTATTTCTTCTGCTGTAAGTTTTGAGAATTGCGCCGGCAGGAAAACACTCACAGTCTCCTCATCTTCCCCTTCTATATCAACGATTATTTTCCTCCCAAATCTTGTTTCTACCGCTCTCAGCGCTTTAACCTTAAATGGATGGTTAAGTTGCAACTCACTTAACTTTCTATTATGAAATTGTGGTGCCTTGGCAATTTTGTTTAATTTCATTAACATATCCATTTTGTTGAAACTGCTATATCTTTTTTAAAATTAACAAACTAAATAAACTTACACTTACTGAAGAGGAAAGAAAAGTAGTAGTAGTAGAGAACTCTTCCAACTAGATGATAGTTTTCATGTTGTGCTCTGCTCCTTAAATACTCCCTGCCACCACCTTCACTCCTCACCAGTAGGCTGGACTTGTCACTAGTTCACCTTCACTCAAAATTACAACCTACAATAAACATCCTGTTCGTGACAGAGATAACCTTCAACAAGTTAGAAAGCGGATCTTGCCTAGTAACAGCTGCAATGTAGCACTCCTTAGTGTTTCCCCCTCACCCCTCTAGTAAGAGAGGAGTGAGGGATCATTTTTTTTACATAAACTAACATCCTGTTCAGCTTTCACCAGCAAGTGACCTATTAAAGCAAATCCAGTTGCCACATAGTTACTGTACCTTGGCCACAAGAGTAACCTTTCAAGAAAATTAATTACCTCTTACATAAAGACCTCTGAGTGTGTTGTCCTCATTCTACATGTGGTTGACCCCCTTAGCCAGTGAAAGCTACTCCAGCAAAATCCAGTCACAGCACCTTGCCCCCCACACCTTTCAAGAATTAATTACCTCTCACATTAAGACCTTGCAGTATGTGTAGTTAACATTCCACACACGCCTTGCCAAGTGAGAGGCCCCTTCAGGGAGTGAAGCGCACGGGGCATGCGCAGTGGCTGCCGCTGGTCCAGAATTCTTCTATCGAAAATCTGGTCCAGCTTTCTTCTAGATACTCTACTTGTATTTTTTTGTTTTTGGAAAATCCAATTAATGGGGGGGTGAAAACGGAGTGAATTTTTAAAATGGGTGTATCTCAAAACATTTAAAGTTTTCAGATGTAAACATTGGTATTTAGGATCCCCTTTAAAATAAGGAAACATTTCTTTTGTTTTCAGAAAATCCCAACAGGTGGGGTGAAAAAGGGTGAAAAATGGTTGAATGCCTTAAATGAGGATACTTATATCTCATAAGCAGAAGATATTACAAACCTGAAAATTAGAATTTAGAAACTTCTTATAACATAAAGGAACACTATTTTCTTTGGAAAATCCAATTAATGGGGGTTAAACAGAAGTGACAAATTGGGGTGAATTTTTAGAAAGACTATATCTACAGTATATCTCAGAAACATAAAATGTTACAGACGTAAAAATTGGTATTTGGAATCTCCCGTAAAAGTAAAGAAACATCTTCTCTTCTTAATTCTCAATCCTAAGATTGGTTGGCAGCAATTCGTCTTCTCCACTCTTCTCTGTAATCCGCTAATCTCTTCATTTCCACATATGAGCCTGTTCCTACGTCATCTTTGATCTGTCTTGAATATTGCAGTCTAGGTCTTTCTCTTCCTCTTTTACCTTGAATCTTTCCTTCTATGACATTAACTATGAATCCATTGTGCCTATAGAGATGGCCAATTAACTTGTCTCTTCTTTTTCTTATTGTTGCTAAAAAGGTTCTTTTTTCACTTATTCGTCGAAGAATTTCTTCATTGGTGAGTTTTTCTGTCCATGAGATCTTTTCCATCCTCCTCCAGCACCACATCTCAAATGCTTCCAAACGTTTCTTATCACGTGCACTAATAGTCCACGTTTCTGAACCATACAAGGCCACACTCCAGACATAGCACTTAATAAAACTCTTCTTGGTCTCCACATTTAAATTCCTTGATGTAAGTAATATCCTTTTCTTGTAAAAAGCAATTTTTGCTTGGGAAATTCTGCTCTTTATGTCGACTGAACTTTTGCCATCTGGAGTGATTTTACTTCCTAAGTAGGTAAAGGCATTTACTTGCCTTAGTGGTATATCACTAATTCTGATGTCGACTGCAATATGCTGGCGGTTGCATACCATAATTTCGGTCTTTTTTGTATTAATTTTCATGTTATACTTATCTCTCAATATCGTATGCATTCTTATTAATGCACTTTGTAGTTTCTCTTCGTTCTCCTCTATGACAGCTATGTCATCAGTATATCTTATCATTTTGATTTCTACTCCATTTATCTTTATCCCTTCCATTTCCTCTTTGCATTCTTCAATTTCTTTCTCAATATACAGGTTGAACAGCACTGGTGACAAATTACATCCCTGTCGTACTCCTTTCTTTATATAAGCTTCCCGTACTTCACCACTTATGTTTATGATGCCTCTTTGGTTGTTGTAGAGTTCGTATACTATTCGTCTATCTCTAAAATCTAAACCAACACTAGTCATAATCTTCATTAACATATTCCACTTCACATTATCAAAAGCTTTTTCTAAATCCACGAATGCAATAAACAAAGGTTTCCTTACATCTAGCATTTTGTCTATAACCTGTCGTAGTGTTAGAATAGCTTCTCGTGTGCCTCTATTCCGCCTAAATCCAAACTGATCTTCAGCCAAGTGTAGTTCAATTTTATTGCTTATTCGGTTATATATTATTCTTGTCAATATTTTTGACATGTGCGACAACAGACTCAAGGTGCGATGTTCTTCACATTTTAGAGTTCCAGGTTTCTTTGGTATAGGGATAATGAGAGACTTTTTAAAATCTTCTGGAATTTCTCCGGTTTCATATATTTCCGTGATCAGTTTAAAAATATAGCCGTGTGTTTCATCATCTAGTCTCTGTATCATTTCTCCAGTTATTTCATCGCATCCTGGCGCTTTATTAGGTTTCATTTCTTTCACAGCCTTGAGGTATTCTTCTTTTGTTAAAGAGGGTCCCATTTGGTCACTTGTTATGTTGTCTTCATTTTCAAGTTCATTTATGTCAGTAGGATCTTCATATAATGTTTCTATGTATCGCTTCCATCTTTCTCCCACTTCTTTGCTCTCAGACAACAGTTTCCTATTTTCACCTAATATGCTGTTACTACGGCCAGTGACTGTCCTGAATTGTTTCTTAATCAATTCATAAGCAGTTTCCGTGTTTCCTTTCTCCATTCTTTCTTCTATTTCTTTGCATTGTCTCATTATATATTCTTCCTTAGCCTTCTTTGCTTCTCTGTTGACTAGGTTTCGGAGTCTTTTATAATTTGCGATTCCTTCTTCACTCTTTGAGTTTTTAAATTTCATCCTTTCCTCTATGAGTTCAAGCACATAATCTGTAACCCATGGTTCTCGTGCTTGTTTCGTCGTTTTCCCTATTGCCTGATGTGCAGCTTCTATGATAGAGTGTTTAAGGCCCGTCCATTTCTCATTTATTGTGCCATCGGGTATTTCTGCGACGTTCTGTTTTACCAGTGTTTGGTAGTTTTCCTTGATTCTGTCTTGTTTTAGTTTCCTCACATTATATCTGCAATATTTTTTCGCGTCTTTTCTCTTCTTTCTTAGTCTTAAATCAGATTTTAACAATACTAGGTTGTGGTCACTCGCTACATCAGTCCCTGGATAGCTTTTGCATTGTTTGACTTGGTTACGGTATCTTTCCTTTACCATAATATAATCTATTTGGTATTTCGCTTTATCTCCAGGTGCAGTCCAGGTGTACCTTCTTCTCTTGTGCTGTTTGAACAAGGTGTTTGTAATTATTAGTCCTTTTGCTTTACAAAAGTGTATTAGTTGTTGTCCTCTGTCATTTCTTATTCCGAGGCCATACTGACCTACAGCCTTCCCATCTTTTCCTTCACCGACAGAGGCGTTCCAGTCTGAATGAGGTTCTCGTTGTCCTTAATTGTATCCATCAACTCCTCTAACTGATCATATACCTGATCCACTTCTTCATCTGTATGATTCGTTTTTGGCATGTACACCTGTATTATTATCATGTCAACTGGTTCATTTTCTATTCTCACCATAATTATTCTATCACTGTATTGTACATAGCTCTGAACTCGTACACCTACGTTTTTACTTAATACTATTCCTACACCTGCATGGCTTCCTTTGGCTCCAGAGTATATAATTCTAAAGTTATCACTCCAAAAGTCCCCCTTCTCACGCCACTTTATTTCACTCAGTCCTAATATGTCTATGTCATGTTTAGCCATCTCCTTTTTTAAGTTCTCTAGCTTAGCACAAGTGTTGAGAGATCGTACATTCCAAGTTCCTAAAATGATATTTCTTGTGTTTCTTCCGCGCTTTGTCCCTGGCCCCAGCCGGAAATCCGAATTGGGGACTATTTTACCTCCGGAATTACATTTAGTTCCAAAGCCCACCATCATTGCTGCATAGCAAGGGATATCCAGTGGATCTTTAATGGAGTGGTTTTCCTCTGGCCTTCTCCATCCTATGCCGTTGACCCTATTGGTTCATCCGCCTTTAGGAGCAGTTTCCCACTCCAAGGGCAAGAGAGTGCCCTACCCTATACCCGCTCATGCGCCCTCCTTGGAGGCCGTTGGCACTTAGTAAAGGGGGCCCCCTTATCCCGGGGGGTATTCGGTCCATATCTTTTATCCAAGAATAATACCAACTTGGTGATACTTGGGGCTAGTTCTTCCGCCCTCCAAGCCGTTGGGAGATCTCCTCTTCCGCCTTAGAGACCGTTGACCAAAATAAGGAAACGTGTATTTTTTGTTTTCAGAAAAACCGCTTGGGTGGAGGTGTAAAAGTGTCTGAAATTGGGGTTGAAATACTTTAATTAGGATACTGATATCTCAAAAGCTGAAGATGTTACAGACGTGAAATTTGGTAATTGGAATCTCCTTAAAAATAAAGAAATACCTATCTTTTTGTTTTTCGGAAATCCACCTAAGGGGGGTGGGAATTGAGAAATGAGTTGAATTATTTGTATGATGATACTATTATCTCAAAAACGAAAGGTTTTGCAGACGTGAAAATTAGTATTTAGAACCTGCTTTAAAATCAAAGAAACACTTATTCTTCGAAAATCCAGCGAATGGGGGGGGGGGTTAAAGAATTGAAAATTTAAGTGAATTGATTGTATGAGGATACTTACACCTAATAACAACTAAAGTTGTTACAGACGTGAAAATTGGTATTTGGATCTCCTTTAAAAACAAATAAAAAAGCGTTTTGAGGGAAATCATCTTGGGTGCGGGGGTGAAAGGGAGTTGAATTCCTTTTATGAGGATACATTTCTCAATAACTGAAGATATTAGGGCCATGATAATTGGTATTTAGAAGATCCTTTACTATTAAAGAAACAGTATTTTTTGCCGGAAAATTCACTTTGGGGGGGGGGGGCGGGGGTGAAAGAAAGTGATTAAAGTGAATTCTTTTGATGGGGATACTTATATCTCAGAACTGAAGGTAACAGACGTGAACAGTGGTATTTGGAATCTGTTTTAAACATAAAGAAACACGCCTTCTTTTGTTTAGGGGCGGGTAAAACAAATTAACGGCGGTGGGGTGAAAAGGGAATTGAGACCAATTGATTTTACTGTTCATAATGTACTTATTCTGATCATAGACTGATCATTTTTAATCTTTCCTGGGTTCGTTTTCAAGAGCCATATTTTCCTTTGGAGAACATAAAGTTAGATTGCAGTAGATTCTCCTGGCATAAAAATAAAAATTTAAACACATTTGAAATAAGCGATAGGAATGACATTGACCGTGCAATTGTTCACCTCTATAACAAGGTCAATAATGCACGCATGTATATCATTCGTGTCGCTAGAAATCTCGCGCACTTGCCTACGTGCGATGATGATGCTGGTCACATTGTCAGTAATGACAATGGCAGCAGATGTAATTTACTGCCAAGTAGCGGTCTTGCATATTGCTGTGGGGTCCAGACCATCAATAATAATAATAATAATAATAATAATAATAATAATAATAATAATAATAATAATAATAATGTTCTGGACCGTCGTCAAAATGTGCCGACCGCGCTGGAAACGGGTCTTGGCCGTGTAATGACAATGAATGCAGTCCCGCCGCGGGTTCAGTACCGCTAAGGCATCCAAGACGTCACCACGCCGGATCTCCTCAAGGATTTGATCCATATTAAAAATGATTATAGGAAAAGATGGCAAAGATTTAGGGGCCTAACTGACCGGGAGGAATATCTGGACCTGGACCTAGCCCGGTAAGTACGAAATCGATTGATGGAAAGAAAGATTGAAAAATGGGAGGAATTTCGCCGTAATCTCTCAGAAAACGAGTCAGATCGCGAATTTCGGCGGATTATATATAAAATGTTAAGCATTCAATTATAAATTTAAGTATAATACCGTAGTGAAGCACGGGTATCTTGCTAGTCATGAATAAAGATGGTGGTAGATACAACACAGATGTAAAGGTCATTCCTAGTGAAAGCATGGACAGTGACCACAAATTGATGGTAGTAGACTTCAAACATAAGACTAATGAAATGCAGAAAATTATTATGAAAAAACCAAGGGTTAAAACTTGGAAGTTGCAAGAAGTCCAAATAAAGGAAGAATACAAATTCAGGATTTAACAGTCTGCCGAAGGGTGAAGTAACCAACGTTAATGAAGAGTGGAAAGCTTTCAAAGACACCTTTGTGGGAGAAGCCAAAAACCTATATGGAGTTACAAGTTCCATCAAAAGAAAAAAGGAGACACCATGGTGGAATTATAGAGTGAAAACAGCAGTGAAAGAAAGAAACCAAACAAAGAAGGCACTGGACAAGGAAAAACAAAAACAGGGACAAGAACGCAATGAATAAGAAATACAAAGACTTCAAGGTGTGTACAGGAACAAGAAACTTGCTGTAAAGAACATTGTAAGGGAAGAAAAAGAGAAGAAATGGAATGTGTTTGCAGACAAACTGGAAGAGGACAGTAGGGGAAATATGAAACTGCTATACAGAGTAGTTTGCTAGGTTGTCATTTGATGGAATGCTACCCAAGTATTTGAAAACTGGAACGCTGTCCAGTTGGGCTTTATTTAACACGACTATTGGTTCTGCTCCTTCCCTATACACTTTCATCACCACCGTCTTGGTCTTACTCATGTTTAAATCATATTTCTTAAACTCCTCATTCCAGCTTTGCATTTTCTCTCCCAATTCCTCTTCTGAGTCACTCCAGATCGCAACATCATCTGCAAATGTGAAGGCTTTGATATCTCCATGTTCTTCCCTTTTAATAGATTTCATTAGCCTACTATATCCATCACAATTAAAAACATGAGGTGAACAATCGAATCAATAAGGTAACAACACAATTTTACCACTAGGTAAGACACCTGCTGTGGGATGAGCAAATACCTATGAAAACAAAAATGACATTTTACAAGTCCTATTATACACCAATTCTTACATACTGTCTCAAAACGACAACACTGACTAATAGAGATAATTCCAAACTCCAGGCAGCTGAAATTAAATTCCTACGCACTATGATCCAGAAAACCAGGAAAGACAAGGTTATGAGTGAGAAAATTAAAGAAGAAGTAGGAATAGATGATTCTTCCTCAATAAGATTCAGATATCAAGACTGAAGTGGTTTGGTCACATGAAGAGGAGGCCAGTTAACAGAACTTCAAGGAAGGAATTTGACAGAAAAGTAGAAGGAAGACACCTGTGGGAAAGCCACAAAGGAAACGGATAGATTTAGTGAAGAACGATGTACTGCTAAGAGGTCATGATTGGGACACGTTGGTGGAGGAGGAATGGTACAAGGACTGGATGAGATGGAGGATGCTCATATACCACACCCGGTAAACTGGAGATGGTTTAGGATGATGATGATGATGATGACAGATCCATACCCAGTCCGGCTAATAAGCTGAAACACTGTCATCTCCTTGCACTTCCTCTTCAATTTCCACATCATTTTGCTCATCAGAACTGTTACTACTGAGCTCAATACTTGCAGTTGCTTAAGTGTGGCCACTATCCAGTATTCGGGGGATAGTGGGTTCGAACCCCACCGTCGGTAGCCCTGAAGATAGTTTTCCGTGGTTTCCTATTTTCACTCCAGGCAAACCTTAATTAAGGCCAAAGCCACTTCCTTTCCTCTCCTAACCCTTTCCTGTCCCATCGTCGCTATAAGACCTATCTGTGTTGGAGCAGCATAAAGCAACTTGTAAAAAAAAAAGAATTGTTACTAGTACTACTCGCACTACTAAATTACATCCCTAATAATCATTATTCTAAAAGGGGATGTATATCCGTAACTTTTGGTCATTTACTGGCAGCCATGTTGTTTACAAGCAAATCTCAAAGTCTAGAGATAGCCGACTTCAAACTAATATTACCCAGCACACTATCGATATATGTTAGCAGAGAGCATATAACATTGCAGAGAGAGTCCCTATACAAATCACAAATGCAAATCACTTGCCATCTCTTGAGAAAAAATTGAATTAAGTAGTAAAGTGAGACAATGGAACAGTTCTGTGGTCCAGCACTTGGTCCACCAAAATGTATTATTTCTACTTCTCCATTAAGGTTATGGTTGATGACTCTGGTTGTTTCATAGGTAAATGCTATGCCTGTTCAAGTGGGATTTCAGCAAGACATATCAGATCAGTTGGATTCGGGAGGTCAGTTGGATTGCGTAGCCATAGACCTTTCCAAAGCATCTGACAGAGTGAAACATGGAATATTATTAAAGAAACTGGAGGGAAAAGGATTGGACATAAGGGTTATATGTTGGATAAGAACATTTCTAAATTCAAGGGTTCAAAAAGTCAAAGTAGGAAACAAGTATCGCAGGAAGAGAATGCTGTTTGCTTTACATCGCAACGACACAGATAGGGAATTCTACAGGGTAGTATAATAGGCCAATTACTTTTCTTAAGATATGCAAATGATTTAGGGAACAATATAACATTAAAAATAAGATTGTATGTAGATGACATAATTGTTTATAAGGAAATAACATAGCGAATTGTACAGAATTACAAAGGGACCTTGACAGTCTCCAACAATGGATTGAAGAGAATAATATGAAGATTAATGGAGGCAAGTCAATTGTCACAACATTTAAAAACAGGAGCTTAAACACTGATTTAAGTATACTTTGCATGAGGTATTTGTTCCAAAAGATGGCGAGTATAAATACTTAGGTGTGAGACTTGAAAGTAATTTGCACTGGAAGGGTCATATTGATGACATTGTTGGGAAAGCATACAGATCGTTACATATCATAATGAGGCTACTTAAAGGATGCAACAAAGAATTAAAAAAGAAAAGTTACTTAAGTATAGTTTGTCCATTATTGGAATATGCAAACAGTGTTTGCATGGGCGCCCGCAAGGGGGGGCAAGGGGGGGCGCTTGCCCCCCCTGGAATTCTAAAAAGTTGATGTTCAATTGTTTAATATCATACCAGATTATTTCATAAACTGAACTTACTGACAGTCATCTAGCATCTGTTATATTCGCAAATTTCTGTAAAAATATTAATGTTGCTGATGTTATATTGGTATTTATATTCAAGAAAATTGTTAATGTGCCCCCCCTTGGAAAAGATCCTGCGGACGCCCATGAGTGTTTGGGATCCTCACCAGGCATACCTAGTAAAAGAAATAGATGGTGTGCAGAGGAGAGCAGCAAGACTTGTAACAGGGGATTTCAGGAGAAAATGTAGTGTATCAGAGATGTTAGAGAAACTTGGGTGGGAAGCGTTAAGTAAGAGAAGGGATAAAACTAGACTTACAGGGTTATATAGAGCCTATACAGGAGAGGAAGCATGGGGGGAAATCCGTGAGAGGCTTCAGTTGGAAAATAATTATATCGGCAGGGCTGACCTCCAGTATAAATTTAGACAGGATTTTAGCAGAAATGATTGGGGTAAATTTTCATTCACTGGGAAGGACGTGAAGGAGTGGAACAGTTCACCTGGGGAAGTGTTTGATCCTTTTCCAAAAGCTGTACAGATATTCAAGGAAAGAATAAACAGCAACAGAGAAAAGAAATGTTAGAGGGCATTCGACCTGTGCAGGTTACTGTAAATAAAGAATTTTAGTGAATAAATTTATTCCATCCCCTTGTCTATGGAGATTGGACACCTGAAGTAGGGGACTGCCTGTAGGAGTGAAGTACAGTGGGGACTTCGAGGGCGCTGGGACTGCTACGGTAGCTGTGAAGGCCCTTCGGAGCTCTGAAAAGCAGTGGCAAAAGGGGCTCTGGTTTAGGACGCAGCAGGTCATTATGCACGTTAGGTACTAAAATGGGTTAAAAAAAAGCAATGTAAATTTAAATCTTATAGCAGTTGTAGATTATAAATTCTACATACTGTATATGAGTTGATTATGTGTGCAAGTACAGAATATATTATGAGTAGAATTTTGTAAATAATATAAATTTATTAAGGATGAGCAAAGTGTTTAATAGAAAAATTGTTAATGTAAATTGTATAATACTGTATTTTAGGAAAATGCCTTCTTTTCTTTTTAATTTAAAATTTAGTTGTTGAGAACAATGTATTTTTGTGTATCATTTGCCACCTCATTAGCAAATAAAGTATTTTGTTTTGATTTGAAGTGTGCACTACTTCTGTACAAACAAATGCTATGCCTGCACAAGTGCTCACTACCCCTGTCCTTTGGCAAGCTTGTGCTCCTATTATGCAAGTGTTCTATGCATCCATTTTGACCCAGGTGTTAAGTCACCTACCGCACCCACTCTCATCTACAGTGAAATCTGTGTTTAAGTTTTCTATCACTTCAATAGACAAGGTAATTTTGTTCCTCAAATTTAAAGATCAGTTTATTGTGTATAACCTCAGCAATGATCACGTCTTCCAAATTCTATATCCAAATATGTCTGGAACTCTTTTGGAATATGCCTTAAAAGCTATTTCAGAAAGGCTGAGTATCGACACTTTCCACTCACAGATTCTTAAAAGCTATTTCAGAAAGGTTGATTATCGATACTTTCCACTCACAGATTCTTGAATTCTTTACCTTGTCTTGTGCACTGTTATCACTCGTACAGAGATACTACTTTCATGTGCAATATCTGAATGAAGTTTTATCTTCGTATATTGGAGACAATAGGATTTATGTCAGAGTGTTCTTGCTTTATTATTCTGAAGCTCAGATGGTAGCCAGTATCACTGAAGGCTTTGCGCATAGTTATTGCTTTTACCTTTCTCTTTCCACATGGGCACTGACCTTTGCACTAGCTGTGAATAGCCCCCTCGCCACCTCCTGCTAATATCTCGCTCTCTCATTCTTCTTTTTCCAGACCATGTAATTCTCACACGTGATTTAACTGTGGTGCTTCTGTTCAATTGTGTAGTAACTGTTCAAAGATTGGACCCTTAGTCGTAATGCTTGTAATTCTGTATTGAGCCATCAAATTTATCATTGTGCAGTTGAGAAACAACCACCTTCTTATTCCAAACATGGTAGTCATCAACAGGCCTAAAACCTTGTGGTTTAGGAACATGAAACATAAGAGAAGAGTAAGATGACTTACGACAGATGACACCATCCATAAGTATTTGATCTTCAACATTACAAGGTTGCACAGCAAAGATCCCATAAGAATGCAGGGGAACACTTCTATATATCAAAACTGGCAGAATGACACACTGAAATACAATTAACATCAACAGGTTTACTCTTCTTGTAAAATCTTGGTTTCTTATGCATGGCTGGTCATATTCTACTATTGAACTCAGGCCGTCCAGAAGTCCAGACTTGTCAGAGTGGTTACAATTACATTCACAGCTGAAATGTTTGTCAACTGCACAATGATAAATTTGATGGCTCAATGCAGAATTACAAGCATTATGGCTAAGCGTCCAATCTTAGAACAATTACTACACAAGTGATCAGAGCACCACAGTTAAGACACATGCGAAAATTGCGTGGTCTGGAATAAGAAGAATGGGAATTCAAACAAGTTCCAATCAGTAGTAAACGCAGTGAGGTGTTTTGATTCTTCAGAAAGTGAAGGTTGGTAATAAGCCTGGTTCAAATCCAGGGATGTAAAGACCTTAACAAAAACAAAAGTCAGGAAGAGGAACAGACTTGAGAACAACCTTGTTATTCAAAACATGGTAGTCATCAACAGGCCTAAAACCTTGTGGTTTAGGAACATGAAACATAAGAGAAGAATAAGATGACTTAGAAGGACAGATGACACCATCCATAGGTATTTAATCTTCAACAGTCTTAAGAGCATTGATGTTTGGTGGAGGGGAGCAAACAGGTATGTTATCAGTAACCTCTATCTTATACTGAAAGACATTAGTAACACCCAACTTATAACTGAAGTTTATCAGTTTGCTCGAGTGTGACAGGCTTCAGCAGCCGGCACAATTCCTATCCTCGCCGCTAGATGGGGGCTTCACTAATTCCATTCCTGACCCGGTCGAATGACTGGAAACAGGCTGAGGATTTTCCTTTTTTTTTTTTTTTTCATCAGTTTGCTCAATGGTTAGATAATCAAACTTAATGCACATGCATCAATATAATCACCCTGAATAGCATTAGAATGACCAGAAGAAAAGACAGGAGAATGTTTACATAAGGGATAGATCAATTTTTAAAATGTAAAGTGGAAAGAATTGTACTGTAGATCCAAAATCAGACCAGACTTAGCAATACAATTTGCCCCTAAAATTAATTAATGTACATAATAAATCGTTAGAGACTAAGATGTAACCTCCAAGCAAAAAGCATGCACTCAAATTTTCATCTTAACAGAACCCAGGATATTCAAGAAGTTGGAGTTAGAAGTGCAGCACAATAATGAGTCAATAGGAGGAAATTTACAAACATCCTTCATGGTACAGAACCATTTCTTGCTCATCGACATTACACTATTACCCGAATCTAACAAAGCACAAAGTTGTTCTTCAGTCTGTTCCTCATTCTGACTTACACTTTTGTTTTTGCTAAGGTATGTACATCCCTGGATTTGAACCAGGCTTATTACCAAACTACACTTCCTAAGGAATCAAAACACCTCACTTCTATTACCACTGATTGGAACTTCTTTGAATTCAACTGGGTTCTGTTGGCTTATCCACTGATGCTGCTGTTTTGACTGGCCTGTTGGACAGCATTTTATCTGATATTAAATTCAAGTTTGTATATCATCATTTAGATGATCTGGTGGTGTACAATGTGAGTCCTGATGATCAATTCATTTATCTTAGAATGTCTTCACAAAGCAGGTTTGACTGTTAAACCTTCCAAAGTTAGTTTTCCTCAGCCACAAATGTATTTTCTAGGAGATATTGTGTCAGAAAAAAGTGTCTTTACTGACCAATCATGCACTTCTGCAATTCAAGAATTTCCTACTCCAAGAGATGTTCGGGCAGTCATTAAAGTTATTGGAATGGTTAACTTCTTCTGAAAGTTTATTCCAAATTTTGGTGAAAGAGCAGCACCATTAAATGCTTTGAGAAGAAAAGATGCCAAATTAGTTTGGGGTCAAAAGCGATTGGAAGCCTTCTATGATTTGAAATCAACATTGTGTAATGCTCCTGTACTGGCAATTCAAGATTTGCAGTATAGAAATCTCTTTATTTTCTGTTTTCTATTGATATTAATATCATACAAATACCTCAAAAGGAAATTATTTTCGTTTCACATAGTCCAGTTGAACGAATTAGAACTAGAATCATTTCCTTTCTAGGTTATAGTATGGATGCCAGATTTCAATATTACAGACTGATGCCACTTCTAGAAAAGTTATTCTTCGAGAATTTGAAAGCGGGTGACACCCAATTGTGTATGTTTCATGCAGTGTTAGTTTGTAAAGCCTTGGATGATTTATTTTCCTTGGAATTCTAAATATACTTAGAACATCTCCCTTTCGATCTTGAAACTGACAACCAGGCACTGTGTTGGGTTTTGGCCAAGCCAAGATGAACTGGTTGTCTCGTATGCTAGGTTATATGGATGCATTTCAGTTATGCCACATTCATGATACTGAAATTGTGGTGGCGGATGGCCTAAGCAGAATATTCTATCCTGGTATTTCACATCATCACCCAGGTTTCATAGATCTTCCTTCTAATTTGATTGAAAGTTTTGTTAACGTCATGCTAAACAAGTCCCAATTTCTCTTCAAGGATATTTCCAAACATGAAGATAATCCTGAGATAAAAATTATCATTGACTGTATTAACTCTCGCGAGCACGTTAAACCTTATGTTCTTAAGAACAGTGTTCTGTGTTGTCCAATCCATGGAAACCAAGATCCCAAAGTTCCTTCAAACCTAGTTCCAGTTTTGTTCAAATACTACCGTGAGTCTTCTGATACTGACCTTGTCGCACTGAACTGGATGTCTTTATCAGTACCAGTATAAGAACTCGATGTACCAAAACTATGGGTGACTGCTCCCCACACAGCCAATGTAATGTAATTCAGGACTATACACTTAATTTAAAACTTGCATAGGTACTTAGTGAAATAGGGTAAAGTTCAAATTACATGCTCCATGATATATACAAATGAGATATGAGAATTGAAGTTTGTTTTATGTCTAAGGTTTTACACAATATCAATTAATATTGAAACAATTCTTGATGTGGGGCTTTTCATGAAGTCGCAAATTAAGGCTGGACTGGTAAATGTTATAATGTTAAATGTAGTAAATCTGTAAAAACAGAGGCCTAATGAATATTTTATCAGAAGAAGAAACTTTGAGCATAAATAAATAACTAAAAATTGAACACTTATGTCCTCCTGGCCATACGTTACTTGACCTGTATCAAGTTGCTGTAAGTCTGACACTGGCTGACTGTTGCTGTGTGTGCTATGAGTGTGGAGGAGAGGATGATATAGATGTTGATTCCCATAGGGAACCTGTGGAGGAGAGGTTGGAAGAGAAGTGGGGAGTGTACTTGAAGGGTGGGTAGGAATGAGTTTGGCGTGAGTTGAGGAGGGAATAGAGCGCTCAAATTCTTTATCTTCTCCTTCTGATAAAATAATCATGAGGACTCTGTTTTTATAGATTTACTACATTTAATATCATAACATTTACCAGTCCAGCCTTAATTTGCAACTACATGAAAAGCCCAACATCAAGAATTATTTCAATAATAATTGAAATAGTGTCAATCCTTAGACATAACTCAAACTTCAATTCTCTTGTTTATATATCATGGAACATGTAATATGAACTTTATCCTATTATACTAAGTTCCTGTGCAAGTTTTAAATAAAGTGTATTGACCTGAATAAGAGAACTTCCTCCATATGACACATTACAACATATACCACCTGCTTCTTTGAAATGTCACATCTCTAATCTTATAAGATGTTACTTTAACATGGTACAAATTTGTGAATGTATTTTAAATATTTAATCTGTTAACATAAGTACACTTTTGGAATACTATAGTTTTCTTTATATTTTACCAATAATGGTACGTTGATTTCAATTTTAACAATAAGTGAGCTTTAAGCCAATGATGTTCTCTATGAAGAACGAAATATGTACTTATAATAAACATTGTAAACTTGTATTGTATAGGTGGAAATTTTCTGTAATTTAACAAGCCCACAAATGGGCTATGGCTTGAAACTGGTGGTTCTCCTTCTATAGTGCTATAGTAGTAGTGATGATATCAGCAGCCCAATGAAAGGTTAGTATATGAGAGGTTGCCCAGAACAGAGGTTTCTGCATTCGGAAAGCTTCAGCTGTGCTTGGGTTATGTCACAGAGAGACCTGCCGCCAGTCTCGCAAAGTCTGTGAAGTAACGTGTCAGTTTCATTAATACTGTATGTGCAAATGAGTTGTAGTTTTGCCTTTATAGTTTTGTGGTGCTTTCCCTGACTTGGCAACTAGGCCTATGGTAAAAAGTTGCTTTCTTATTCCAGCGTTATTCTGAGTTCAACTTGATATAAGTCTTTGGTTGCAAATAAACATTCCTGGTATGAGATGTATGGTTGCTGCTTGAAACAACAGCAGGGCGAAAACCAGGATGATCCCTTCAAAAGACACACCAAATACTTCAGTTTAAAAAAAAGGAGGAGGAGTAGCTAAGAAAGCAGTGGATCCAGAGATGTAGATGTGATGTGTTCTGAACATTTTTCTGATAGTGATTTTGAACGGAATCCAAAGTGCAAATTTTTAGGGCTTCCTTCCATACATGTTTAACAAAGATGCTGTTCCTTCTATAAATTTGAGTGTTTTTCTTAGCACGGAGCAAGTGGCACATGATAAGGAAGGAAGGATTTTTTTTGCTACTGGCTTTACGTCGTACCAAGACAGATAGGTCCTATGGCGACGATGGGATGTGAAAGGCCTAGGAGTTGGAAGGAAGTGGCAGCGGCCTTAATTAATTAAGGTACAGCCCCAGCATTTGCCTGGTGTGAAAATGAAAAACCACAGAAAACCATCTTCAAGGCTGCCGACAGTGGGATTCGAACCCACTATCTCCCAGATGTAAATTCACAGCCGCGCACTTCTAACTGCACAGCCAACTCGCCCGGTAAAGGAAGGAAGGAAGGAAGGAAGGAAGGAAGGAAGGAAGGAAGGAAGGAAGGGACAAAAAAAATGGCTGACGAATTGTTAAAAGTTTCAGAATGTAACACAAGATTCAGAATATAACAAGACTATTGCAAGTTCACTATTTCCTCCAGCCACTCCACCTCTCCAGGTCAGTAATAATACTATGGCCTTGATTGAAAAATTGTAAGGTTGAAAAAAAGTTAGATGATGAAGGATATATTTAATACTAGCGAATGTACCCGTGCTTCGCTACGGTATTCTACATTGTATTCGGTTATCGAAGTAAATAGTGTACATGCAGTAAATAAGATTGTTTTAAAATTGCATGTCTCTTAGCGTTATCCGAGAAAGAGCATGGGGAGTTCCCCGTACGTTGTTTCCAATGTAAAGTGTTTGTTACGGATTTGTGATATAGCGGCAGACTCACTTGCCTACTGCCATTCACAATCGAGTTGGGATGATTACGTAATAATTGCAGGCCCCATTGCCTACTACGCGGACAAAATCGATTTGGGGAGTTTTCGTTAATATGGCAGCCCCCTTCCTACTTCCAGACAGATTTCAGTTGAGGAGTTTTTATTATAATGGCAGGCAATTACCCTACTATCACTCGAAATTGAGTTGTGCAGTTATCATTATAATGCCAGGCCCATTTTCCTACTGCCAGCCAGCTTACTGCCAGTCACACCAAGTTGGTGAGTTTCCATCAAAATAGCAGGCCACTATGCCTAATGCCAGTCACATTTTAGATGAGGACATTTCTTTATAATGATAGGCACCCTTGCCTACTGCCAAACACAATCGGGTAGGGGAGTCTTAAACAAAACTGCATGCTCACTTGCCTTCTGCAAGTCAAATCGAGAAGGGAACTATTCATTATAATTGTAGACTTTCCTTACTAATGACAGTTACACAGGAGTTGGAGAAGGAACCCTTTCCTACTGCCAGTCAAAGTCGGTGTGGGGAGTACTTATTACAATAGCAGACCCACCCTTTCTCGATCGCTAAAAATCGACATCAGTGAATATATATAGATCGACATACGAAAGTATATGCGTATTTACAATATTGAAGACCTTCATTTACAGATTAACTGCTACTAAACGTACGTCATATCGACAAAGGATTATACCATAAGACACGCCGGATTTATTGGCCTAAATGGCTGGTCCTATGATATGTCATCTATTCTTGGGTCAGATTGAGTTAGAAACGTGGAACAGGGTAAAGGTTTTGTAAGATTATCTCACATTACATTACTTTTCGGATACATACATAGCATTTGGCTCACATATGGCTACTGGGTGGGCCAATTTTCGTGAAGAGTTTAATGATTCTGTATTTCATATAAGTAATTGAAAGTATGAATTATGCATGTGAAAATTCAAAATTGACTTAACATCGATTAAAGAGAAAAATCAAACGTAAAAGGGATACAGATACGGCAAAAAGTCATAAGACCACGGTTGTAGATCATTCCAAATTGAACGGAGATTGTGCAATCCGTTATAGGATAGGAATTTCCGAAGGTCTGCACCATCATTAAAATTGCCTGCGTATTTCGATATTCTTCGGGGATTCAAAGTGAAAAATTTAATGATCTAGGAAGTTTTCCGTTCGTTACAGGCTTAAACGTATAATTTTGTCAAATTTCAATTATCTTCTTTTTCTTCTGGCAGATTATGGCGCAATTTGGATTTTGGGCGAGGCGGGTAAAAATTAGTACTTTCAGGAAACTAAACCAAAAATTATGGAGATGGTCATTATTACCCCTTAAACGGAAAGCTGTACGAAAATTTCGCCAAAATAGTCAGTGTAGAGGCACACAGTCGTTACGATTTGATTTATATAGATAAGGAATCTGCTCCATGTAAAACACCTTTTGGGCTATGTCCGCTGGACTTAACCTGCAAAAGTGACCATTTATGATATCTCCCTTAGTAATCCTCCTGACGAAAGAATGCACATGAAAAAAAGGTTTAGAGGTGGAATTCCATCACGTTTGGTCGATTTCCAGTCAGGTTGGTCTTGTTCTGTATATGTTGTGGAAGAGTAAAATCACCATTTCGGTTCCCTATAAACCGCCAGTCCATTCCGGAACATGAAATGTTATTTACGTTTAAAACCTACCTTTGGACAGGTGGATGCTAAATATAAATTTTGGTTCGAATGTCTTCAGTAGTTTTCAAATTGTAAGGAGTACGCTTTACACGCACCCGCTCGGGAGTTAAGTCCGATGGGACTTGTACAGAAAAACGGTCCGTTAATGATATCTCCCTTATTAATCCTCGTATCGAAATGATGCACATGAGAAAAAAGGTTTAGAAATTATTATCTACCAAGGTAGGTAGATTTCCATTAAGTTTGGTTGTGTATATTTTGTGGAAGTGCAAAATCACTGTTTCGGTTTCGTATAAACCCCCAGTCAGTTCAGGGATTTAGAAACAATATTTACCCAAGACCTATCAAGGACAGGTGTATTCTAAATATGAGTCTTGGTGGAAATACATCCAGTAGTTTGTAGCACTCGCGTACATACGGCGTAATTAAGGAAGAAATAATACAGTTAAGAAAGTTGAAAGTAATAGAAAATGGATTATAACTGCGGACAGCCGGATAACGACAAATATGTAAATGCCAAGTGAATGTATTGGAAAATCAAATGCCCCTCAATAAATTATGCTAGTGTGAGTAATGGATATAATAAAGCGGTAACAGAGGAGAAATTTAGGTCAGTGATTCTTAGGTAAACAAATAATAAGAAGATGACTAATGGTGTTATTACTTACTCTATTCGAGGGTGGTTATAATATCCAACGATATTCCGCCAATATCCCGCAGATAGGCCGATTGACGCCTCTCTTGCCTTCTACCCAAGGAACAACCACGAATTTAAAAGCATGATGAGGAAAATGGCAATACGTTACTTCCCTGCTGGCATGCAGTCAGAGACGTTGCCATGGTAACCGGTAGTTTCGTTGTCGGTCTGTCGGTCACTCAATGCAGAGCATGATACCAGCGGAAAATTGTAAATTTCTCCGTCATGTGAAGAGTAAGGTAAATTATGAACATAACGAAAGTTGTTTATAATGAAGAGACGTTTCACGTACGGTAAACGAAGTTTACAGAAAATCAATAGTATAAGAGAAAATGGAGGAAACCCATTCTGGTTTTCCTATAAACCACCCGTCTATTCGACGATTGTAAAATAATATGCATATAGAAACCTTCCCCGAGATGAGTATTCTCTAAATATGAAGTTTGGTTGAGATCTATCCAGCCGTTTCGAAGTGATGGTGGAAAAACCATTCAGGTTTTCCTATAAACCCCCGTCTATTGAAAGATTTTAAAATGATATGCATATCGAAACCTTCCCCGGGATGAGTATACTCTAAATATGAAGCTTGGTTGAGATCTATCCAGCTGTTTCGAAGTGATGGTGGAAAAACCATTCTGGTTTTCCTATAAACCCCCGGTCTATTCAAAGATTTTAAAATAATATGCATATCGAAACCTTCCCCGAGATGAGTATACTCTAGATATGAAGTTTAGTTGAGATCTATCCAGCCGTTTCAACGTGATGGTGGAAAAACCATTCTGGTTTTCCTATAAACCCCCCGAGTATTGAAAGATTTTAAAATGATATGCATATCGAAACCATCCCCGGGATGAGTTTACTCTAAATATGAAGTTTGGTTGAGATCTATCCAGCCGTTTCGACGTGATGGTGGAACAGACAAACAAACAGACAGACAAACAGACAAACAGACACGAAACGTAAAAACCACCGATTCGGTCTTGAGTTGACCTAAAACGGATAAATATCTGAAAAATTGGCAAAACAAAAGAAATTACAGACAGCGGACCCCCTACAATTTTATTTATATAGATTTAATGGTGTGTGGCCTTCGAAGAGTCCTGGTGCAGGTCTTTCGAGTTGACACTCTATAGGTGACCTGTGCGTCTATGAGAATGGGGCTCTACCTATGATGAATTCTAATGCTGAAGACGTCACACACACCCAGCCCCCCGAGTCACTGGAATTAACCAATGAAAATTAAAATCTCTGACCCGGCTGGGAATCAAACCCAGGACCCTCTGGACCAAAGGCCAGCATGCTAACCATTTAGCCATGGAGCCGGACAATGAAAGATAAATTATGTTCTTAAATTGCAATTAGAGCCGGTGGAAAGAAAATTGCGTCAAAGCCACATATCCAAAATTATTTTGTGAAAGGAGTTGATTAAATGTAGAAGGTTAAAAAATAAAACATTCTATTCAGAGCACCCACACAAAAAATGGTGAACGATATGAAAATAAATTTTAATGATAATCAAGTAAAGATACTCTCAAACCAGCAAAAACATGTGAATTGGACTGATGAACACTTATCAGCAGCTTTCACTATGAGGTATGTAGGATATGATGAAGATAGCTGCTGTCTCGTACAAAGACCACAAGAAAAATTCACTCCAATTTTTTTTCTGTGTTATCTGAAGCTATCTCCTTTCAGTTTCAACTCAGTTAATTTATAACTTTTCGGCTCTTCAGTCTGCCAAAACTAATTTTGAGTAATAAATTTATAAACTACCACCTGGAAAAGAAAATACAGTATATGGCAACAGTATTATACTTGAAAAAATTAAGTAGTTTCTTTCTTCAACGTCTGAAAGAGGCAAGAGAGTGAGAATAAATTTTATCTGCTTTCCAAACTCATCCCTTACAATAATTTGGGCCATATTGACAGAACATCAGAAAATAAGAAAGTATCCAGTTTGTTCCTATATCATCCAGATCAAGAATCTGTTTTGTCAAGTCAACAACATGTTGATCACATCATAATTAATATCTACATTTCTCAATATTTCAATTTAGATATTATCACTTCTATTTGAAGGATTCAATTAAACCAATGTTTAATGTTCTGCTTCAAAAAATTTAAGTATGCCATTCACACCCAATGAAACACACATTTCAAACAGGGCATTCTCTTTGTCACGAAGCACTCATTTTTAAGAATTTCCTAAGATGTGCAGTGTTTTAATATGTTTTTAGCCCCATTCCATGAGCAACACACATTCTTCAACTTCAAACCACATGAAAATGCAAACCTCCCATTACGTTAATCGATCTAACGAGTGGTTATAATACAACTGAGGTTTCACGCACTCATCACCAAATTCATATGCAGTATTTTAACATGACATGCTTTTTAAAGGGCATTAATTTAAAGAATTCCACAGAGGGTCAATTATTTTATTTTTATGTATGTACATTGATTTTTACATGACATTCCACTATTTTCAAGGGACATAATTTTTAAGTCATTCTCATGAAGGTTCATATGTTTTAAATGTATATTTTATGTATGTTCTTTAGTTTACAAGTGAATGATTATTTTTTACCATAGTTTGTCAGCTGATGATGGCTTGAAATAAGCTGAAACATGTACTGACCAATTGTGACACATCACAATTAATACAAGTATTGATTAGGTTGACCTTAATTAACATTTTACTTTGTAACAAATATATCTCATAAATTCTACAGAAGTGCGGAGTAATGTTTTGCGAGTTAGAAGATTCTCCTGTTGAAAGCTATTTTAAAGAAGGCACATACGGTACTGTTCCAACATTGGCTGGTGAAAATGACAGCGAAATGGAGCCGAAGGTTTGAAGGAGGTTGGATGGCTAAAATATCCAAAAGCACTCATCCACACTTGTTCAAACAGACATAGGAGGAACAGATCACAGTACTTATTGTTTGGGGTCCCAGATTCGAAGTCTGTCATATGGTGATATTACAGAGCCGACACCTAAGTGGTCACAAACTCTAAGAGATAGGGAGAAACGTTTCTGTTCTTACCACAGACTTACAGTCCGAAGAGGGCTGAAAGTGATACAGAACCTGATTCCTTTAACATGTGCAAGCAATCTTAATTTAAGTAGTGATCTGGGGACATTTGTAACAATGAGGGCATATGCTTGTATAATTTTTTTAAACAAACATGAGTAAAAACAGAAAAAAGCAGGAACAAACATGTCTACATAATGGAGGATAAAATCAAGATGACAAAGACTTACCAATTAAGGTAAGATTCACTTTATCACAATAGCACTCTTTGTTTATCTTTCATTCGCTTGCTTGTTTATCGGTAATATTTAATACTCAGTTTTGTTTTAATTAGAATGCTTTATTGGGTTTCAGTAGTGCACTCATCATCATCATCCTAAACCATCTCCAGTTTCCCGGGTGTGGTATATGAGCCTCCTCCATCTCATCCTGTCCTTGTACCATTCTTCCTCCACCAACTTGTCCCAATCATAACCTCTCAGCATTACATCGCTCTTAACTAAATCTACCCATTTCCTTCGTGGCCTTCCCACGGGTCGTCTTCCTTCTACCTTTCTGTCAAATTCCTTCCTTGCAGTTCTGTTTACTGGCATCCTCTTCATGTGACCAAACCACTTCAGTCTTGATACCTGAATCTTATTTAGGAGAGAATTGTCTATTCCTACTTCTTCTCTAATTTTCTCATTCCTAATCTTGTCTTTCCTGGTTTTCTGGATCATAGTGCGTAGGAATTTCATTTCAGCTGCCTGAAGTTTGGAATTATCTCTATTGGTCAGTGTTGTGGTTTCGAGACTGTATGTAAGAATTGGTGTATAATAGGACTTGTACAATGTCATTTTTGTTTTCATGGGTATTTGCTCATCCCACAGCAGGTGTCTTACCTGGTGGTAGAATTGTGTTGCCTTATTGATTCGATTGTTCACCTCATGTTTTGCTAGGTTGTCATTTGATATAACGCTACCCAAGTATTTGAAAACTGGAACGCTGTCCAGTTGAGCTTCATTTAACATGACTATTGGTTCTGCTCCTTCCCCATACACTTTCATCACCACCGTCTTGGTCTTGCTGATGTTTAAACCATATTTCTTAAACTCCTCATTCCAGCTTTGTATTCTCTCTCCCAATTCATCTTCTGAGTCACTCCAGATCGCAACATCATCTGCAAATGTGAAGGCTTTGATATCTCCATGTTCTTTCCTTTTAATAGATTTCATTACTACATCCATTACAATAATAAATAGAAGTGGTGACAATGAGCTGCCCTGCTGCACTCCTCTCTTTGTTTCAAACCAGTCCGACAAACCACATCCTACTTGAATACAGCTTCTGTTCCCACTATACAACATTTTCAGTTTGTCTATGAGGCTATCTCGCACTTGAAGTTCTTTCATGCATTGCCAAATTCTTTCCCTTGGTACACTATCGTATGCTTTCTCAATGTCCAAAAATATTAGGAATAAAGGCTTGTTCTTCTCCCAGTATTTTTCCATTAGCATCCTAATTGCAAATATAAGGTCTGTAGTTGACCTTCCTGGTCTGAAACCATACTGCTCTTCTTCCAAAATTGGTTCAACAATATCTCTGATTCTGGTCTCTATTATTTTTTGCAATATTTTCAGGACATGAGACAGTAGTGTGATACCACGGTAATTAGTACATTTTCGTCGGCTTCCTTTCTTGAACAGAGGTACAATGATGCCCATCTTCCAGTCCTCAGGAATAGTATTTTCCTCCCATATCTTGTTGAGCAGTCTATAGAGCCATTGGATTCCTGGAACTCCCGCTGCTTTCAGCATATCTGCACTTAGTTCATCTACGCCCACTGCCTTTCCTTTCTTCATGTTCTTGAGCGCATTTTCAACCTCAAGCCATGTAATTGGTGGTTCAGTTGTGGTTCCTCGACTTGGCTCTCCTCTATCCGTTGTTATGTTTTCTTTATCTCCATTCAGCAGCTTTTCGAAATAGATCTTGAGTTCTTGTTTAATTTCTTCCTCTTCTTGTGCCAGAGTTCCATCATCACGTTCTATTGCTTTTATGGTCTCTTGATCCCTTCGCTTGTTTTTCACTACTCTGTATAGAAATTTCATATTTCCTCTACTGTCCTCTTCCAGTTTGTCTGCAAACTCATTCCATTTCTTCTCTTTTTCTTCCCTTACAATGTTCTTTACAGCAAGTTTCTTGTTCCTGTATACTCCTTGAAGTCTTTGTATTTCTTGTTCATTTCGTTCTTGTCCCTGTTTTTGTTTCTCCTTGTCCAGTGCCTTCTTTATTTGGTTTCTTTCTTTCACTGCTGTTTTCACTCTATCATTCCACCATGGTGTCTCCTTTGTCCACTGTCCACTGTGTCCACTAAAATCCTGTTAGCAATAACTACAGTCTTGTGACATGATTAACTACATTGTATTGTATATTATTGGATTTATTATCCACTATTTCCAAAGTTATTTTGACATGCAAGCTAATAATTGTTTGGTTAAAACATATCGCAATCCATGAACTCCACTGGGAAGCTCTCCTGCGATCAGAAGTGGCTGACTTTCAAGGAGCAGATCTCAATTTGATGTCATGCTCGAACAGACAATGACAGCAAGTCAGCCGTTGTGGTTAATCTGAATGTAAGACCCTTGGTCACAATGTACCTAGTTGTGCACCACAGTGCTTAGGAATATCGGCAATCGCATAAAAAGTCCTTTTTCCTGATAACCTTCAGATTGTATGGTATAAAATGAGGTGTCGCTCATTGAAATCTGTTCAGAGTTTTCTCACAGTTTCCATTTGCACAGACACTTATCAAATTATTGATATAAACGTCTCTTCTGTGATAAGTTTTTTTTTGCTAGGGGCTTAACGTCGCACCGACACAGATAGGTCTTATGGCGACGATGGGATAGGAAAGGGCTAGGAGTTGGAAGGAAGTGGCCGTGGCCTTAATTAAGGTACAGCCCCAGCATTTGCCTGGTGTGAAAATGGGAAACCACGGAAAACCATCTTCAGGGCTGCCGATAGTGGGATTCGAACCTACTATCTCCCAGATGCAAGCTCACAGCCGCGCGCCTCTACGCGCACGGCCAACTCGCCCGGTGTGTGATAAGTTCATTAGAATAAAATAAATTATCTTCACTCAACACATGACACCAGCCTAGGCCGTTCTACAGCGAGTAAGCAGCATAATTTTGTTCACTGCATACCGTACTGCCCTGAGACCATTATCCATACACCTGTAGCGTATAGACCAGGGCCTCTCAAAATACCCAAAATCTCATGCGTGCAAATTGAGGCACAGAGGCTCCGCACACTGTGCATTGATCCGACTCGGCTCAACTCGGATGGTGTAGTATGCTGAGAGCGACGAAGCATTCGGTGATAGACGGCTTGTCTATCAGTAAAATACATAAGCGCAAGACAAGAACATAATAATGGAGCAACCTGTTTCGAAGAAACCAAAGACTTTCGAAAATACATTTCAATAGAACTGGGAACTTTCGTGTTTTTCCTCAGTCATGACGATAAAGCCAAATGCTTAATCTGCGAGACAATGATTACAAAGGCTTTGCTTGAATTCTACGAGAATTTGTTGAGGGAAGATTTTCCTAAGCTGCATCGAGAAGCAGCTAAGATTATCTATACCTAGGTATGTTTGATTCCACATGCAAATGTGAAAGCTTTTTTTCTGTTTTGACTTGTACAAAAACTAGATTGTGTGCAAGTATTTCCAATTGCGATTTTAAGAACGCTCTCAGAATTGCCATCAGCCAATCCCCTGTTCCAGACATTACTGGTATAATTGCAAAGAAAAAGGAAAAGAAGAGCTCGAGAAGATAAATTGTCTGCTCAAATCAAACTGATAGAAGAGTTTTGTAACACTTGTAATATTGTCCCATACAACAGAGTGTCTCTGCTCACCGCACGAACATTTCGCAGTGAGGGGAGAATCAACGGGGAAGGTGAAGAAAGCGGAGACAGGGAACAGGTGAGTCAGATGTAGGGAAAGAGGAGTAGGGTTTTGCACTCTGGTCAACCTAGTGAAGTCGTCTCCTGCACCTTGCGCCGTGCAGTGCACTGGCACATGCACTCTGAGAGGCCCTGGTATAGACCAATATAAATATTTTTGTCATCTAATAGTATTAGCATGTAAAGTGATAGCCGTCAATACGGAATGAGATTAATAACGTGCAATTAGCATCTCTTCTGTGACTTCATTGTCCCATAAACACTTAGTTCTCCCAACTCAATAATCTGTAATACAGTCTCGAGTTTCTAATCACACCACTAACAAAGAAGGAATATGCAACATTGTTGCTGCAATGGTACTTCACCCAATTTACCAGCCTTCAAGTGGCATGCGTCCTCCCACACCTACCTGGGAATGTCATAATACATCATTTGCATAGTTTTTCGATCAGTGAACAACATGAACATTCTGTTGTAACCAAGGTTGAGATTTACAAAACACAACTTTATTATTCGCTTCAAATGCAAAATACACTATTTACACAAATAAAACTGAAATTTAACTTGAAGCAAAATGAATTAGGAATCTTGAGAAAGAGTCTATCTTCTGTACACTATATACAAGTTTACAGTATTTACATCCACTTCTATCTCGAAAAGATAGTCCTTGATATGACAAGTCGATAGTCGAAAACTATCCGAAGTACTGACATAAATGTTTGGAAAGTCCTTCCTTGCTGAGTTCATAAAAGCAAGTTCAATGTAGGAAGAATTCTTACTTGGCGAAACCAAGGGAGCTTGCATTAATTAGGGAAATATAACAGTATGTAATAATATGACTGGATATGGGCAGCGGAATAAGAGGAGCGGTGACCAGAGGTGATACCTCGTACTGCCAGAAATTCAGTCCACCTGGTCGAAGCACATTTTCAAGAGGAGTAGCCTCCGTGCTCGACGTAGGGTGTATTCTGGAGCTGGACACCGGGGCAAGTGGGCATCTGGACAGGCTGGGAGTTCCTCTTTATAGTACACACACGACTGTTCAGGCACGCGCACTGAGGGCTGCGCGTCGAGGCTAGAAGAATGACACTTGGCGCCCGTGTAGCTGGCTGGCGGAGCGAGAAGGGAGCGCCGGACATACAACACATTCAGAACAGTATTTTGGGAAAAGTGAGTGGCCTTTATTAAAAACAGTTTGGAGTTTGTTACACCTTTCAAAGTGAACCGAAGAGGGAAGAGTAAAGAGAACTCTTTGGCACTCTGGATAATTGTTCAGCTTGTCTTACCCAGGAACAACCTTAACAATACACTGAAAGACACTCGAATACTATTGAAAATAAGTTGTATAGGACTAGGTGATGGAACATTTTAAACTCAATTTCATTTGTAAGATATACTGTAGATTAATACTCCTCCTTCTGGCCCTCTCCCAAATACATGGGGTTGGTACTTCGCTATTATGTGTTTCATTGGTGGTTTGTAGTGTGAAATGTATCTAAATGAAGATGGGTATTAAGATGAACACAAACAACCAGTCCGTAGCAAAATTAATTGACCATCCAGTAATCGGGAGATTGAGGGTTCGAGCCCCACTGTCGGCAGCCCTGAAGATGGTTTTCCGTGGTTTCCCATTTTCACACCAGGCAAATCCCGGAGCTGTACCTTAATTAAGGCCACGGCCGCTTCGTTCCACTTCCTAGGACTTTCCCATCCCATCATCGCTATAAGACCTATCTGTGTCGGTGCGACGTAAAACAAATAGCAAAACAAATTAACTGACCATACATGGTTAAAATCCTCGGCGCAGCCAGGAATCGAGCCCGGGGTCCTCTGAACTGAAGGCCACTATGCTAACCATTCATCCAAGGAGCCAGACAATATATAGATTAATACTCCTAAAATAAATTTTAAAAATCAAGGTAATAAGCAAACATTCTCTTCCCACTCAGCAGATTGAACAATACATAAACTATCTTAAAATGCACTGCAATGTTTGCAGTCGTGCTTTATAACCCTTGTAATGAGCTTCATTGCCTTCGTAACTCTTGTACTTCTGTGTCACTTATGATCATTTTTACATAATAGATGTTAGCATATTTGATGACAATGGTAAACCAATAACTGAAAAGGAGTATTTTGAGCTACATAATCTGTTTTCTCTTAATCTTGAAACTATATTATATACACAAACAACATCAATAAATTATTCCAAAACAGGGGATTATTTTTATGAATGAATTTTAGAAGCAATGAATTCAACCAAAACTTCCATTTCACCCCTCATCATTCTAATATAAAATAAAAAAAACAACATCAGAATAGAAACTTTATTTAAACCAAAGACTTTTACAGTAAAATATTACTCAAAACAAATGGAAATGTAACAACAAAGAAACAAAATAAAATTTTAAAGAAAACACCTGTTTTAGTCAAATGATTTGTAAGAAAGTTTTACTGCACAGGGTTGATTTAAAATTTGAACTCATGGCATTTGTGTGTCAATAATAATAATAGAAGAAGAAGTATAGTACACTGATGTCCTCGTCCCAACACGGTGCAGTTTTTTCAGGCATATCCCCCAATGGAGGTGAGCTGCATGTACTATTTTAGCCACATACCAGCCCTCCTGCCATTCTTAAATCTCCATCAGTACTGAGAATCGAACCAGGGAAACAGAGGACATCAGTTAGTAGTGCTAACCATTACACTAGTGGATAAATATAGCAAATAAATAAAAATATACAAAGAATTCTGAGGTCTGAAAATAATAATTATGTTAAACGAAGAATTTTTTTAGAAGGCAGCATGGCGTGCTTTTCTTCTGCGATCATCCCTTTAATAGATGCATATATACATATACGCACACACTTATACTGTAGTATTTATATAAATATATACTGTATATATATACACAGTATGAGGATAAAGAAGTTGAAAATAAAGGCGTAACTTACATGTACTGTTGGTTCACTCTAAATACAGCCAATTTTGTAGCAAAATACAAGTAAATTGAACCTAGATGCTGCAAGAGCTAAATTTTGTTATGTCTGAATTTAGAATACCCTTTATTTTGTATTATAATGGAATGACTCAGTTCTGAAGTTACACCTACATTCAGAAGTCTTAGTATCTCATCCTGTGCACATGCACACACTCATGCACTCCCTCACTCATGGCATATGCATATATAAATGCACACCATTATTACGTGATTTCATCTCATTCACATGATTCGTTTTACGTATATCTATGTACATATTTTTATGTCTATTTCACAATTCTCTTAAATTAAAAGCATTGGTATCACATACTGAAAAACTGCCAATAAGATCTTGACAAAGTGTGTGTGTCTGCTGCCTGGTTGTAATATCTCCTGTTCATCCAGGGAGGAACAAAAATGACTATTAATTCATTTCAAATTACTTGGGTGATCTGCTCCAAAGTTTTGCCTTATATCATTGAGCATATCTGTAAAATTTCATATTCAGTTCACTGACTTTGGTAGCTCTCAGTTTCTATAACAACTTGTTTCCCATCTCAAGTGACTCACACACTTAGCCATTCAATTTGTTTATGCAAATGGCCAGGACTGCTCAGTAGGTTGGCGATGATGCTGACATCACGATGCACTTCAACACACAGCCATCACTTTATCACCGTCTTCAAATTACTCCCTAAGGTCACACACGTATCGATCATCATACTTGGAATAAGTTTTGAGTACTAGCAAATAAGACTTAATATACTGCTAGCATATGCCATTGGCTTCACATTTGGATGTGACTGAAACAAATACAAAAAATTCATATCACTACCTTTTATTCAATTTACATGGCAAAAAAATATCTGCAAAATATAAACTTTTAACATGCCCTCAGGTAGAAATGGTGAAATTATTTTAAACCTAATGCTTTATGCTAATTTATTCAGTTAGTTATATTATGATGTTACATTCTTTGTGTATCTTGTGTGTCTATTTACAAAAATAATAGTTGTAGGTTTGTTTACGTAGTACTGAAATATTACAACAAAATTTTTAAATAGATATACTTAAAAACAATAAATAAGCAAATGCAGGGTCTCCATGTCACTTTCATATTAACCATAACTGATATGGTTCAGTACATGTTTCTACGTAGCAAGATAAATGTTATATAACCTACTTAAATATACTGCATTAAGGCTGGAACACAGAAGTAAAATGGAAACTAAAGTAATGTCTACTAAAACATAGTAGTCATACAGATACTGAAAATACATGAAATTTTCTTTCAACTGTTGATAAAACCATGCACACTGAACAAAATACACAGGCTTCGAAGATTTTTGTATTTTTACACACTACTGCTCATTAATTTCAATACACCCTGGTATTTCAGATTTATAACACAAATCAAACGTTATTTCTCACAAAAGATAATTGTATTAACTTGCACATATATAATACAATCACAATCATTATATTTTACTTTCACCAAAGTATCCTCCTTTGGATTGAATGACTGCCTCACAAACTCGAAGCATGCGGTCAATCAGTTTTTGTAGGTATCGTGAATCTATAGGATTCCACACATCTCTTAACAAAATTCCAGAGATGTTCCTTGCTGTATATATTAACTTCCCTGATATGTCTGTCCACTTCATCCCAGACCATTTCAATGGGATTACAATCGGGGCTTTGGGACGGCCATATCATATCTTTCAGTACTTTCTGTTTTTACTTTGATGCAATGTAGTTCGTACAGTATGCCGACCGATGTTTTGGGTCATTATCCTGTTGTAAGGTGAACTCTTTCCCTATTAAGCGCAATCCACTTGGTATTGCATGATACTGAAGTATGTGGTAGTACTTCTTCTGATCCGTACATCCTTCTATTTTCACAATGTCGCCAACTCTATCTCCGGCAAAACATCCCCAAACCATAATAGAACCTCCACTGTGTTAAACTGTAGGTAGAACACACTACTGGGCCACCCTTTCTCCTGCAAATCGGCAAACAAATATTCAGATGTAAGGCTTTTTTCAGGTGTTTTGCTCTATCAACCAGCGTTTCGTCTTAGGTCTGACACTAGACTCATCAGAGTGGGATGTGTCAGACCCTACCCACTGACGCTGGGATGTATGCAGGTGAACTTATCAGAAGCCCATTATAAGAGGCACAGTCTGATAACTGTATACGGGAGATAAATCTCCACAATGGAATTATTGCCTGCCTAGCAATTCTCCTTCTGGTTACAAAAATCTCGAACTTTGATTCATAGGTGAATAACACCTTCGCCCACTCTTCTGATGTCCAATTATGATGTTTTCTAGCCCAATCAAGTCTCTTCTGTTTATTTATGGGCCTTAGAAGGGGTTTTCTTGCTGTGACACATCCTTTCAAGCCAGCTTCAATCAGTCTCCTTTTTACTGTTGCAACAGATATTGTTGATGTGTCCATTTCTACCAATTCTGCACGAATTATGGCGCTGCTTTGAATCTATTTCTCTTACTGGTAATTCTGATATATTTATCATCACTTTTAGTTGTTTTACGAGGTTGTCCTGGTTGTGGTATGTCCTTATTGCTACCTGTTGTCTTCTGGCGGTGAAGGGTGTATTGCACTCCCCCTATAGACACGCTACACTGTTCTGCAATTTGGCGAATAGATAAACCTGCTTGGCTAAGTGCTACAATTGCAGCATGTTTTTCTATGGATATCTCCACTCGTGGAGCCATACTAGCGATGTGCACACTTCAACTGTCACGAAGGAACTGACATGCAGGAACCATGTTATGTATTGTAGCAATGCTTGCCGTTCGCTGCAGATATCACTTCACTACAGGGCGTCCATCGGCAAATAGGTAAACAAAGATATCCGATAGGTATATAATGTTTATATATACAACATTGTTTGTTGGATACTATTGTATCTCGATGACCACAAACAAAAATCATGACATGTGTACAACTGTTGTACTATTCCTTTGCTTCCTCAACCATACCCACGGTATTAGACCTTATCTACAGACAACTAGATGTCAATTATTGGGTGTATTGAAATCAATGAGCGGTAATGTATACAAGTTGCTTTATATCACACCGACACAGATGGGGCAGTAAAAGACTAGGAGTGGGAAGGAAGCGGTCGTGGCCATAATTAAGGTACAGACCCAGTATTTACCTGGTGTGAAAATGGGAAACAACGGAAAACCATCTTCAGGGCTGACAAAAGTGGGGTTCGAACCCATTATCTCCTGAATACAAGCTTACAGCTGCGCGCCCATAAGTGCACGACTTAGTGAGGTATACGTATGTACTCTGCTTTGAAATCACGTAATTTCTTTGAACATGCACAACGAACCACACAAAGAAACACTTGAATCATGCACATAGTGTCCCATGCTCCTTGAAATTGTAACTAATTTAAGAATTTTAAACTTTTCTGCATACCTTCTTCCTGGCATTTTTCTCATTTTATTGGGATCAGCACTTGATATGGATTTGGAATAACTTTTAGGCATGGATACCCTTACAGACATCAACCCTACGTGGAGGGATATATTCAGTATTGTGTGTTTCTGTGATGGATGGTAGTATGGTGTGTTGTGTGTTAATGAAGAGATGTACATTAAAACAAACACCCAGTCCCCAAGCAAAAGAAATTAACCACACACAGTTAAAAATCCTCAACACAGATGGGAATCAAACCCAAGACCCACTGAAATAAAAGGCAATATGCTGACTATTCAGCCAAGGAGATGTCTAACATTGGTGCATAATTGTATTATAACAGATTTCAACTCATTGTTGGTGATGGGCCATCTGAAACGGGGTCTCGAGAATTCTCGAGACTAGTGCAAGCACCGGGTTCTCACGAGAAATTTAGAGAGAACTCAAGAGCGTCGTCCCCTCATTGTGCGTCGAGCAGCATGTTGTAAGCCTTCAGGTATGCTGAGCTGAATGTTGTTTGTGCCAAGTATGCAAAAAGCCAACAACAGACCTTCTCCATTCTATAAACACAAGAGACGAGGCTGTTCATTTCTTTCATTTCTATCGAGGTCTATTTTGATAGAGTATCACATAATTATAAAGGATACACATTCTGGCATTGTATGCAGCAGGAAGTACACGAGTGAGTAGGCTAAGTACAGAAACTGATGGCTACTATCGTAACCACTCATAATTAATTAGACCTCGCATTCAATATCCATTTCACCAGTGCTTATGTTTACTGACAATCAATCAATCAATCAATCAATCAATCAATCAATCAATCAATCAATCAATCAATCAATCAATCACTCACTCACTCACTACTGATCTGCAGTTAGGGCAGTCACCCAGGTGGCAGATTCCCTATCTGTTGTTTTCCTAGCCTTTTCTTAAGTGATTTCAAAGAAATTGGAAATTTATTGAACACCCCCCTTGGTAAGTTATTACAATCCCTAACTCCCCTTCCTATAAACGAATTTTAGCCCCAATTTGTCCTCTTGAATTCCAACTTTATCTTCATATTGTGATCTTTCCTACTTTTAAAGACTCTACTCAAATTATTTGTCTACTAATATCATCCCACGCCATCTCTCCACTGACAACTCGGAACATACCACTTATTGCAGGTTATAAATTTCATTTTCTTTGTCTGTATTGAAGATCTACTTGTGATACAAATTCTTATAATTTTGTTAATTACCACCTATTCAATACAATAAAAACGTAATATAAACTTACATATTTATTAAGATGTTGATATGGTACATGTTTTGCTCCTTTTTCGTGGGCATCATCAGCCAATTATTATTTACTTAAGGTTATAAGATCATGAAACAATTCTTTTGGATTAAGATTATGCCTATAAAACTGATTGACAAATCTTATAATATTTTACAAGTCATATAACAATAAAATTATGTCTTTAAGTTAAAACATATTTGTCTAAAATCTATCTAACATTTTATTGACAAAACTCATCTGGTGAACATCCTTTAAAATTATTTTAAAAAATAAAAAACTTTTGAGATCTGGCTAATTGTATTGATCCAATGTTGCTTAACTTGTATAATTGTCGTTAAAACTTCTTTAACTATATTGACAATTTTCTGCAGTTGATAATTGTCTATGTTATGGACATTTAACTTGTTCTCGTTGTTGCTGGAGTAACATTTATACAAAACTTGTTGATGAAATACTTTCTAATGTGATATAGAATTTAAAATGTTCTCGTATGTTCAAAAATGGGCTTGTTATATTGTATACTAGCAAGATACCCGTGCTTCGCTACGGTATTATACTGAAATTTATAATTGAATGCTTATTGTTTTAGATATATAATCCGCCGAAATTCGCGATCTGACTCGTTTTCTGCGAGAATCCACCAAAATTCCCGATCTGACTCGTTTCCTCTTATTTTACGGCACGATTCCTCCCATTTTTCAATCTTCCTTTCCAGCAATCGAGTTCGTACTTCCCGGGCTAGGCTCAGGTATTCTTCCCGGTCAGTTGTGTACGTAAATCTTTGCCATCTTTTCCTATAATCGTTTTTAATATGTATAAAATCCTTCAGGAGATCCGGCGTGGTGTTATATTGGGTGCCTTGGCGGCATTGAACCGGCGGTCGGACTGCATTCTTAGTCATTACCGGTCCAGTAGCCGTTTCCAGCGCGGTCCGCACATTTGATGACGGTCCGGAACATTATTATTATTATTATTATTATTATTATTATTATTATTATTATTATTATTATGTGTTGCTGGAATGGCTGATGACCGGAAAACCGGAGTATCGGGAGAAAAACCTGTCCCGCCTCCGTTTTGTCCAGCACGAATGTCACATGGAGTGACCGGGATTTGAACCACGGAACCCAGTTGTGAGAGGCCGGCGCGCTGCTGCCTGAGCAACGGAGGATCCTTTTAAGTACATTAATAACAGTAAAATCAATTGGTCTCACCTCCTTCTACACCCTACCGCCGTTAAGTTTATTTACCACCCCCTCCCCCCCCCAAAAAAATTAAAAGAAGGCTTGTTTCTATATGTTTAAGGGAGATTCCAAACACCAATGTTCACGTCTATTACCTTCAGTTGTGAGATATAAGTATCCCCATAAAAATAATTTACGTTCTTCACTTCATTTCACACTACTCCCCCCCCCCCCCCAAGTGAATTTTCCCGCAAAAATACTTGTTTCTTTAATAGTAAAGGATCCTCTAAATACCAATTATCACGACTCTAACTTCTTCAGTTTTTGATTTATGTGTCCTCATGAAAGGAATTCATCTCCTTTACACTCCCGCCCTCCAAGATGGTTTCCCCCCAAAACGCGTTTTTCTTTGTTTTGAAAGGAGATCCAAATACGAATTTTCACGTCTGTAACAACTTTAGTTTTTATTAGATGTATGTATTCTCATACAATTAAGACAATTAATTTTTCAATTCTTTCACCCCCCCCCCCAACCCTTCATTGGATTTTCCGAGAATACGTGTTTCTTTACTTTTAAAGCAGATTGCAAATATCAAATTTCACGTCTGTAACATCTTCATTTTTGAGATATCAGTAGCCTAATTAAAAGAATTCAACACCATTTTCAGTCACTTTAACCCCCCCTCCACCCAAGTGGTATTTCCGAAAACTAAAAATACACGTTTCTTTATGTTTAATAGAGATAAAAGATACCATTTATCACTTCTGTAACATGTTCAGTTTTTTTAGATATACTGTAAAAATTCTCATTTTAAAATTTCACCCCTTTTGAGTTCCCCTTAAGTGGAGTTTCCAAAAACAAATCACCTCTGTTTCTTTACATTTACAGGAGATTCCAAACATCCACTTTTTACGTCTGTAACATTTTACGTTTCCAAGATAATCTGTAGATATAGTCTTTCAAAAAATTCACCCCAATTTGTCACTCCTGTTTAACCGCCATTAGTTGGATTTTCCAAAAACTAAAAAACGCGTTTCTTTATTTTTAAAGGAGATCCCATATACAAATTTTCAGTTCTGTAATATCCCTCGTTTCTGAGATATATGTATCCTCATTAAAGGCATTCAACCCATTTTTCACCCTTTTACACCCCTCCTATTAGGATTTACAGGAAACAAAAAAATAAGTGTTCCTTTATTTTTAGAGGGGATTCTAACTACCGATTTTTACATCTGTAAATTTTAAAGTTTTAAGTTGTAGACACACTCATTTTAAAAAATTCACCCCCTTTTTCACCCCCCCCCCATTATTTGGATTTTCAAAAAACGAAAAAATACGTGTTTCTTTACTTTTAAAGTAGATCCAAAATACAAATGTTCAGGTCTGTAATATCTTCAGGTTCTGAAATATAAGTAGACTCAATAAAGGCATTCGACCCATTATTCACCCTTTTCCACCCTTCCTATTGGGATTTTCCGAAAGCAAAATAATATGTGTTTCTTTATTATTAAAGGAGATTCTAAATACCAATTTTTACATCTATAAACTTTAAAAGTTTTGAGATATAGATACACTCATTTTAAAAAATCACCCCCTTTTCACTCCCCCCCCCCATTAATTGGATTTTCCACAAACAAAAAAGTACGTGTTTCTTTATTTTTAAAGAAGATGCCAAACAGCAATTTTCAGGTCTGTAATATCTTCAGGTTCTGAAATATAAGTACTGTAGACTCATGAAATGCATTCGACCCTTTTTTGAACCTTTTCCACCCTTCCTATTAGGATTTTCCGAAAACAAAATATACGTGTTTCTTTATTTTTAAAGGAGATTCTAAATACCAATTTTCACATCTATAACCTTTAAAAGTTTTGAGATATAGATACACTCATTTTAAAATATTACCTTCCTTTTCACCCCCCTTAATTGGATTTTCCACAAACAAAAAAAATCGTGTTTCTTTATTTTAAAGGAGATCCCAAACACCAATTTTCAGGTCTGTAATATCTTCAGTTTCTGAGATATAAGTAGCCTCATTAAAGGCATTCAACCTCTTTTTCACCCCTTTTCACTCCTCCTATTGCGATTTTCCGAAAACAAAAAAATACGTGTTTCCTTATTTTTAATGAAGATTCTAAATACCAATTTTTACATCTGCAAACTTTAAAAGTTTGGAGATATAGATTCATTCATTTTAAAAATTCACCCCCTTTTCACCATCCCATTAATTGGATTTTCCAAAAACAAAAAAAATACGTGTTTCTTTATTTTTAAAGGAGATCAAAAGTACCAATTTTCAGGTCTGTAATATCTTCAGTTTCTGAGATATAAGTACCGGTATCCTGATTAAAGGCATTCAACCCATTTTTCCCCATTTTCACCCTTTTTCACCCCTCCTATTGGGATTTTCTGAAAACAAAAAAATACGTGTTTCCTTATTTTTAAAGAAGATTCTAAATACCAATTTTTACATCTGTAAACTTTTAAAGTTTTGAGATATAGATACACTCATTTTAAAATTTCACCCCCCTTTTCACCCCCTTAGCGACGGAATATCCAAAAATCCTCTCTTAGCGAGCACCTACATCTTAATATGAATGTATCCCCAAAATTTCATTTCTTTATGTCCAGTAGTTTTGGCTCAGCGATGATGAATCAGTCAGTCAGTCAGTCAGTCAGTCAGTCAGTCAGTCAGTCAGTCAGTCAGTCAGTCAGTCAGTCAGTCAGTCAGTCAGTCAGTCAGTCAGTCAGTCAGTCAGTCAGTCAGTCAGTCAGTCAGTCAGTCAGTCAGTCAGTCAGTCAGTCAGTCAGTCAGTCAGTCAGTCAGTCAGTCAGTCAGTCAGTCAGTCAGTCAGTCAGTCAGTCAGTCAGTCAGTCAGTCAGTCAGTCAGTCAGTCAGTCAGTCAGTCAGTCAGTCAGTCAGTCAGTCAGTCAGTCAGTCAGTCAGTCAGTCAGTCAGTCAGTCAGTCAGTCAGTCAGTCAGTCAGTCAGTCAGTCAGTCAGTCAGTCAGTCAGTCAGTCAGTCAGTCAGTCAGTCAGTCAGTCAGTCAGTCAGTCAGTCAGTCAGTCAGTCAGTCAGTCAGTCAGTCAGTCAGTCAGTCAGTCAGTCAGTCAGTCAGTCAGTCAGTCAGTCAGTCAGTCAGTCAGTCAGTCAGTCAGTCAGTCAGTCAGTCAGTCAGTCAGTCAGTCAGTCAGTCAGTCAGTCAGTCAGTCAGTCAGTCAGTCAGGACAAGTTCTTTTATATATATAGATAATACAAGGAGTGCAAACAGAACAACAAGTAGTTCTCAAGAGGCTAGGAGTAACACTAGACAATTACGCAGCAGAAAGAAAAATATACCAACAAGCCCATTTTGGAACATACGAGAACATTTTAAATTCTATATCACATTAGAAAGTGTTTCATCAACAAGTTTGTTCATGAACAATATTCTCGTATTGACAATATAAAATTAATGCCAATACATTTGTATAAATGTTACTCCAGCAACAACGAGAACAAGTTAAATGTCCATAACCTAGACAATTATCAACTGCAGAAAATTGTCAATATAGTTAAAGAAGTTTTAACGACAATCATACAAGTTAAGCAACATTGAATCAATACAATTAGCCAGATCTCAAAATATTTTTATTTTTTAAAATAATTTTAAAGGATGTTCACCAGATGAGTTTCGTCAATAAAATGTTAGACTTAGATAGATTTTAGACAAATATGTTTTAACTTGAAGACATAATTTTATTGTTATATGACTTGTAAAATATTATAAGATTTGTCAATCAGGTTTATAGGCATAATCTTAATCCAAAAGAAATGTTTCATGATCTTATATAACCTTAAGTAAATAACTGGCTGATGATGCTCACGAAAAAGGAGTGAAACATGTACCATATCAACATCTTAATAAATATGTAAGTTTATATTACGTTTTTATTGTATTGAATAGGTGGTAATTAACAAAATTATAAGAATTTGTATCACATACCACTTAATCGCTATTTTTTTTTTTTTTGCTAGTTGCTTTACGTCGCACCGACACAGATAGGTCTTATGGCAACGATGGGACAGAAAAGGGCTAGGAGTGGGAAGGAAGTGGCCGTGGCCTTAATTAAGGTACAGCCCCAGCATTTGCCTGGTGTGAAAATGGGGAACCACGGAAAACCATTTTCAGGGCTGCCGACAGTGGGGTTCTAACCTACTATCTCCCAAATACTGGATACTGGCCGCACTTAAGCGACTGCAGCTATTGAGCTCGGTACCACTTAATCGAGCAACTTGTCTTCTTCCTCCCAAGTCTTTCCAGACCAAACTTCGCAACATTTTTGTAACGCTACTCTTTTGTCAGTAATCACTCAGAACAAATCAAGCTGCTTTTCTTTGGATTTTTTCTGGTTCTTGAATCAAGTAATCCTGCTGAGGATCCCATACACTGGAACCATACTATAGTTTTGGTCTTACCAGAGACTAATATGCCCTCTCCTTTACATATTTACTACAACCCCTAAATACCCTCATAACCAAGTGCAGAGATCTGTACCCTTTATTTACAATCCCATTTATATGATTACCCCAATTAAGATCTTTCCTTATATAAATAGGGTCAGATAAAGCTTCACCTACTCTAATTCTCTAAGATCTACTTTCTAAAAATATAGCCACCCATTCAGTCACTCTTTTGTCTAGTCCAATTGCACTCATTTTTGCCGTCTCCCACGATCCACCCTATCAAATGTCTTAGAAAGGTCAATCGCAATACAATCCCTTTGACCTGAATCCAAGATATCTGCTATATCTTGCTGGAATCCTACAAGTTGAGCTTCAGTGGATTAACCTTTCCAAACCCTGAACTGCCTTCTATCGAACCAGTTATTAATTTTGCAAACATGTCTAATATAATCAGAAAGAATGCCTTTCCAAAACTTACATGCAATGCATGTCAAACTGACTGGCCTGTAATTTTCAGTTTTATGACTATCACCCTTTCCTTTATACACAGGGGTTACTATAGCAACTCTCCATTCATTTGGTATAGCTCCTTCAAGCAAACAATAATCAAATAAGTACATCAGATATGGTGCTATATCCCAACCCATTGTCTTTGGTATATCCCCAGAAATCTTATCAATTACAGCCCCTTTTCTAGTTTTCTACTTTTATATCTCATTGTAAATGTTGTCGTTATCATACATAAATTTAAAAGTTCTTTAGTATTAGTGACCTCCTCTATCTGGACATTATTGTAAGGAACAATCTTTACATACTGCTGACTGAATACTTCTGCCTTTTGAAGATCCTCACACACACACTCCCGTTAGTCAATAATGATTCCTGGAATGTCCTTCTTGGAACCTGTTTCTGAATTAAAATAGGTATACATACCCTTCCATTCTCACTAAAATTTGTATGACTGCCAATTATGCTTGCCATCATGTTATCCTTAGCTGACTTCTTTGCTAGATTCAATTTCCTAGCAAATTCCTTCAATTTCTCCTCACATCCACAGCCATTTCTATCTCTATTTCTTTCCAATCTGCACCTCCTTCTTTTAGACTCTTTACTTCTATGTTAATAATGTAGTGGGTCTCTACCATTCATTACTACCTTTAAAGGTACAAACCTGTTTTCACATTCCTCAACAATTGCTTTAAACCCATCCCATAGTCTGTTTACGTTTTTATTTACGTTACTTTTTAAAAACTCCCTCATGCCTGTTTTATCAGCCTAATAGTCTTAATTTTAAGACCTTCCGTTCTATCATATTTATTTTTAACTATGATAAAAACAGCTTTGTGATCACTAATACCATCTATTACTTCAGTTTCTCTATACTGTAGAGCTCATCTGGTTTTACCAGCACCACATCCAGAATATTCCTCTCTCTAGTTGGCTCCATCACTTTCTGAATCAGCTGTCCTTCCCATATTAACTTATTTGCCATTTGTTGGTCATGCTTCCTGTCATTCACATTACTTTCCCAATTAACATTAGGTAAATTGAGATCGTCCGCTAAAATCACGTTCCTTTCCATATCATTTCCCACATAGCTGATTATCCTATTAAATAATTCTGAATCAGCATCAGTTACCTATTATCTTTAGAAATGAGCCTTACACCTAGAATTTCATATTTGTCATCTTTAACTTCTTCGTAGCTTACAAATTCTTCCTTACCGGAATGAATACTCCCCCTGCTATCATTCCTATCCTATCTCTACGATGCACACTCCAGTTCCGTGAGAATATTTCTGCATCCATTATATCATTTCTTAGCCATGATTCAACTCCTATTACAATATCTGGTAAGTATAAATCTATTAAATTACTTAATTCTATTCCTTTCTTTACAATACTTCTACAGTTCAACACTAACAATTTTATGTCATCCCTACTTGACTTCCAGATCCCTGTACCCTTATTACTGCTCCCTAGACCACCCCATTTCACTGAATGTACCTCCCTATAACCCTTCTAAACAAATTTCCTAACTTATATGTACCACAGTGGTTTAAGTGAAGGCCATCTGAACGCAGATCCCTATCTCCTACCCACCCATTAGGATCTAGAAATTTCACTCCCAGTTTCCCACATACCCACTCCATAGTCTCATTTAAATCCCCAATCACCTTCCAGTCAGTATCCCTCCTACACAGTATTCTACTGATAACAATCTCTGCTTCCTTAAACATCACCCCTGCTGCATTTACCAGATCCCACACATCCCCAACTATGTTGGTACTTATACCTGCTTGTCTTATGTTGTTGGTACCAACGTGAATCACTACCACTTTCTCCTTTTCTTCTACTTTTCTCAACATCTGCCTTGACCTAATTTCTGGATAACATTCTACCCAGGTTCCCTTTCCTCCACACACTTTCCCCACATGTCTAACAATGGAATCCCCCATGACCAGAGCCTCAACCCTACCCACATCATTTGATCCCCTCCCCTCCTGGTCAGCCCTATCTATCCTGATAGCAGCAGAAGCTACTTCCTCCTCCTTTTTTTCTCCTCCCATGACCGTGTTCCACCTATCTTCTTGCACCCTCTACTTCACATTTCCCTTTCCTACATTTTTCTTTCCTCCTACTTCCACACTTCTCATCAACAGTTCCCTGTTCCTCATCTTCCCTCTGTTGTTCTGCCTGCAGTGACTTGTACCAATTTCTCACAGACACCTGTCCTGAATTCTGATCCTAAATAGAGCCCTTACCTTGCAATCTCCTTCCCCTTTAACATTAGACCACCTGTCTTCTAAAATTCCCCCCTTTCCTTCCCATCCTTCTTTTATACCTACTGTATCCTGTATATTTTGTCTTCTGAGAGAATCCTAATTATCTCCCTCATACTCCTTAATGCCTGACCACACCCACAGTTCCTACATTTGCACTCCTTAGTCATTACTTAGGGAAAAATGAAAATAACAGGAAAAATAAAATAATTTATTCTGTGCAAAAAGAAAATGAAAGAAATATTGTCTAGGATAGTATACAAGGATCACACGACAATAAAGTGTAAAACAAAAGCTAAAGTTTTCCACCTATTAAATACTGTTTGTTGTAACCTTAAAAAAGTTACATATATTTGTTGAAATTAGTTTCGGTCTTACCAGAGACCATCATCAGTCAAAATCAAAGTTAAGGCAAGACATGAATATAGATAAAATGAAGCAAGCATGAAATTCAATGTAAGATAAGTAAAGATTTGAAAAACACTCATCACAAACGTATGTCCTGTGCAAGCTCTCAGCTTTCCTCCAGTTTGAAAACTGCACCTCACAGAAGACCAGGTAAAGTATTAAAATCCTCAAGTGCTGGTATTTTAATACCTGGTCTTCTGTGAGGTGCAGTTTTCAAACTGGAGGAAAGCCGAGAGCTTGCACAGGACATACGTTTGTGATGAGTGTTTTTCAAATCTTTACTTATCTTACATTGAATTTCATGCTTTCTTCATTTTTTTTTGACTGATGATGGTCTCTGGTAAGACCGAAACTAGTTTCAACAAGTATATGTACCACAAAACAGGGTAATTTCGGCTATCCAGGGTAAATTTGGCCACTGACGCATGCTAACACTGATTTTCTCCTGCCCCCTATACTCTAAAAGATGAATCACTTGCAACAACGAAAATATGTACGCAATAGAATGCTCTATCAACACTCGCTAGTTCAAAGAATATAGGCAGGCTCATTGTCGAGTAAAGCGATTTGTTTCGCAGCACCGATTATTGTCTTGTTGGGTAACATTGGAAAACAAAGTGTTCTCCAGCCCCAGCATCTGATTCACTACTCCAGCAGTTTATGGTGTTAGAAAGTAAGTATGTCTGGTAACTGATCAACTGAATTTGATGCATTTTATTGAAATAGGTTTTTCATGGAATAGTTTTGTGATAAATGTTGTCCTCTTCCAAGGTAACTTCGGTCATGCCGAGAAGATACGAGAAAGTTTTAGGCGGCCGCGAGTATTGTAATTACAATACCGTTTACCTAAAAACTGGATTAGAAGAGATAAAGGAAGGCACAATAACGATTCGGCAAGCCTCAGAGAAATATGCAGTGATATACTAACAATTTGTTGGTTGCGACTGACCCTGCAAGACAAGCTAAACAAGAAGCACAGGGGAAAAATAGAACATCCATGCATTCTATTAGCTGAGGTTTGCTTTGGCGTTTATATGTATCTGCTTCCTTTATACCTCCTAGGTATTGCTAACCAAGATTTTTTATTTACCTATTATCTCTGGTGTTTGTTTTCAGGAAAAAGCCGACCTCATTCATGGACTTACTACGTGTGCTGTATGGGGATATCCGTTAACACCTGGAGAACTGTGGTGAAGGATTATTTAGACAGAGAGGGAAAAACAATTTCCATCTTCAAAGATAATGTGCCTGGTGCAGACTGGCTAAAAAGTTTTCTTGACAGACATCGAGATTTATCGTTTCGCTTTGTAAAAAATATCAAACGAGCTAGAGCCTCTATAGGATCAGTAGAAATTGGTGAATACTTCAACAACTTAGAAACATCACAGGACGGAATACCTCCAGAAAACATTGTAAACTATGGTGAAACTAATTTTGTAGATGATCCGGGTAAAGCTAAAGTGATTGTAAAATGAGGATGTGAACACCCTGAGAGGATTACTGACTCATCAAAGAGTGGAACTTCTGTCATTTTGGCAGGATCAGGCTCAGAAGAGTTGTTGCCCCTATATGTGCTCTATCGAGCCAAACATTTGTACCCAGGCTGGACGGAAGGTGGTGTTACCGGTGTACATTATAACAGAAATGAAAGTGGTTGATTTGATATGGCCATTTTCATGGAATGGTTTTCTACAATTTGTCCGCCGTATCTCAAGAAGTTACCTGGTAAAAAGTAATAATAGGTGACAGCCTGTCCAGCCATCTGTCAATGGAAGTGATCGACCAGTGTGAGAACAAGAATATATCGTTCGTTCTCCTGTCACCAAATTCAACTCATCTAACACAGCCATTGAAAGTAAGTTGCACTTTTCTGTCCACTTAAAATATCTTGGAGAAAACAGATGAACAAATGGAAGAATAAGAATAGAGGAAGCCTACCTAAAACAGAATTTCCCAGAGTTTTCAAGGCGGCCCTGGAGGATATAGGGGATGAAAGGTTGAAAGCTAGCCTGACATCTGGCTTCAAAGCTGCAGGACTTTGTCCTCTAAATAGAGATGCTGTCCTAAAAGGACTTCCTGACTTTACTGAAAATCAGAGTTCGGAAAAGTCATGGAGCGAATCATTCACGAATCTCCTGAAAAAATCTTGATTAGGAGAGAAGAATAACAGATTCAAAGGAAAACAACTGAACGTGAGGCCTGGACAAAGTTTAACTACAAACCACATATCAGAGCAACCCCAAGATCAACAGGAGCAGCTTGAAGGAAATTTTGAACTTCGCAGCCAAGGAGAGAGAATTTCAACTGAAGACAGGATGGTCAGTTTGGAAATGCAAGAAGATGGGACTGATGAATATGAAGTAGGAAACTTTGTACTTGTAACATTTTCCAAGGACAAAATTCAGCGATTTTATGTCGGAGAAGTTAAAGGAACTGGAGAGCACTTGGTAGTGAAGTTTTTGAGAAAGAAAGCTGGAAAGGATGTGTACTTCACTTTCCCAGTTATTGATGATGAAAGATGATATTGTGAGGAAATTGGAAGTTTGGAACCCAGTCAGACGTGGGCGATACAAATTCAAGAGCTTAATTGACAGGCCAGATATTTTTTAATGTAGAAGCCAGTGTATTGTGAGAACAATCCAAAAGTATTTTCTTTTTTCAACTCATTTTCTTCTTCATACATTGGATTCAAGAGAATATGATTTTGCTATCCTGATTATCTTTCATGCCAACAAAAATAGTTAGGTAATGTAATACATAATTTTTGTATCATTCAATGCTTGTAGGCTTAAGTTAAATAAACTTGTTTCTTGTTTGGGGAAAATGTGAGTTGTTTGAAAATATATTGTAAATTTGATCACTATACGTCTGTTTTACCATGAATGGTTTTAATTTGTTTGCCAATTATTGATATCAGGCGTTTTATAAGTTTTTAAAAACCTTTACAGTGGCCGAAGTAACACTAAGTCAGAGGAAACTTTGTTTGTTGAGTTATTTATATGGTGGCCGAAGTTACCCCAAAATAATCATAATTCATTACTGAATTACAATTACTATTATGTACATACATAACAGTGAAGAAAAAATATGGCAGAACTTATATGATATTTTTCAGAAAAGTACAACATACAGTACTGAATAGGTGGAAACCTTTAGCTTTTGTTTGACACTATATTGCTCTTCAATATGGATTAATATGAAATTTATTACCTATGACACATGGCAATAAGGTAATTAATATACTGCTACACTACAATACTACTTAGTCGTACGATATTATATTTTTATTCTGCAGCACCCTTACAGGATAATAACTGCAGTTAAGACTACCCTAGTTACTACAACAGAATTCTAGTAAGACAGTTTCTACAGATACTTCTTCTATAATACACAAATATTTTACAATCACAGAATAAGCCTGCTAATTTCTAATAAGATACTACCATACAATATTTTTAAACTAGGCCTATGTTCAGATATATCCTAATTACAATATGTTATTACTAAGCACAAACAGAAATGAAAATTGCAAGTTTGAAATTCGCAAGAACTCCTCAAAGATTACCAACAAAGCTAAATGCATGGAGAGATTATTATTAGTACTATTTTATCCTGCCATGCTCTAACAGATACACACGAAAGATACACACACACAGATACACACGAATATAGCAGGCAAGATACTATCTAATGTATCATATCTACACTACAATTCTCAATTGAAATGTGGTTATACAGTTTTTACAGCTGGTGGATTATTATTGTTTTCCCCACTATACGGGTCGGAGAATATATATATATTTTTTTTGCTATTTGCTTTACGTCGCACCGACACAGATATGTCTTATGGCGACGACGGGATAGGAAAGGCCTAAGAATGGGAAGGAAGCGGCCGTGGCCTTAATTAAGGTACAGCCCCGGCATTTGCCTGGTGTGAAAATGGGAAACCACGGAAAACCATCTTCAGAGCTGCCGACAGTGGGGCTCGAACCCACTATCTCCCGATTACTGGATACTGGCCGCACGTAAGCGACTGCAGCTATCGAGCTCGGTGGTCGGAGAATAAAAGTGTCCTTAAATGCTGAAAAGTAAGAGGTTGTCTACAATAATTTATATATATATTGCACCCTGGTGGGGGTGTGATAAGCGTCGTGCAATTGTAATTATGATGAATTATTGAGGAATATATATTTCATGTTCAGAATAAATAGTATCTTACTGTACATACAGTAAGAACAGGCCAGGCCGAGATGGCAGGTTTCACCATACCACAGACTGCTGTCTCCAGTGAGATTAACAAACACAATGAGGGACAGAATTAGGTTTCTCAGAAATTGTAACAACGAGGAAAGAGAGAGGATAACTTGTTGCCAAAGTTTTCCTAGCCCCAGGCAGTCTTGGTAGTAGCAACAGCGCAGAGAGCCGAGTGCAAATTTCTGAGAAATGACGTAGGGGTATCTCCATGTAACTAGCGGGAGTTGAAAGCGGGGTTGGCACTGGAAGAAAAAAATATGAGCCTTCCCGGTCACGTGGTTAAGGTGGACCAATGGAAAAATTCACTTGACCAAAGCAAGGCGACAACTTCGTATTGTAAGAAGCACTAGCGAGGCTAACTGCGTGGATTAAACTGATAGAAAGAAGTGAAATATCGATTCTGAATAAAGTGGAATTTAGGAGCCTTACTATACCATAAAACTCATATAAAGTTAATAATTGCGGGAGATTGCATGGTGTAATTCTGAGAATTCATGGACGCTATTCGCTGATTGGCTGAAGTCAAAGGAAGCCACAAAAGAGCGCGAAACCCCGAGCCGGGATACGGCAGCTAAATTCGCGAATATATCCATTACCAGCGAACGATAATAGTTGAGAATTGGTATAGAGCATTTGAGAACATAATTACATCATTGGATCATATATTAAAGCCACGGGCCAAACCGCAAACTGTCGTATGAAGATATCGGGACTGTGCGTCCCAAGATGACCTCCGTTGAACTCGGAAGAGAGGGGATACAAGTATAAATATGAGGTCGTAGACAAGGACTCGCAAGTACTTCTGACAAAGTGTTCGGGCGGTCACCACGCCAGTGGTGCGTAACTACTTTTGACAAAGCGTTCGAGCCGTGATTACGCCAGGGGTGCGAGTGTGTACTTACGCGTGGAGTAGAGTTCGAAGTATTATATTGTTACATAGTACAGTGATTCATGACGTGATGTAGCTCATATTACAGTTTTGAGCAGTATATTACTGTAGTATGAAGTGTTTCAAATAGACAGGACTCAGTAAAGCATAATTTACGGAGTGTGAGATTCTACCAACAGATTAGGAAGTGCGTTACATGAGAACGGTCACGAGTGTTTATGTCACCTATTAAACAGTCGATTCAAAACTGATACCTGGTCAGCTACACGAACGTGAGACGGGAAATTCAAGTGCGCGCACGGGCCGTTGAAAAGGGAAACCGGAGGTATCCCATGTTCCTAGTGTCCGGGAAAGGAATGAAGAATGTATATCTACATTAAGTGGGCTACATACAAGGCCGAGAGTGTAAAATTTGTGAATAGAATTTAGGGTGGAAATTATTCCAAAGTGCAACAGTTAATTTATTTGTTTTTTATTCAAAATGTGTAAAGTTGAAAAGGGTCAAGGATTAATTCTTCAAGCTGGCATGAATACCAGTGGAATGCATTGCTAAAAACCGGAGGGGCTATGGCTTCTCGTCCGGTTTTAGCAGACTACAATGGCAGAGTTGAGTACCTTTTAACATATCTGTAGATTGCTATCGTTAGGGGGAGGAAATCATATTAATTTATCATGGTAACTTGATTGTGAAACGAGCCGTTTTCGGCTCGTATAAATTCAAAGATAGATAGACAAAGGGACAAATTAATATGTAGATTAGATCGAGCACTCATCATAATTTTGATTATTAAATAGAGTATAGTAGGGTTGAGTTGTTCATTCAAGTGCTTGAGTTGTTTGATATGATATGGAGCACGTTTCACGTAAAGATAATGTTAATATTCATTTAGAAGTGCTTCCAAAGTGTTTTTCCGTTATCGGAACTTGTATAGATATTAACGCATGTTGTTAAGATAATCCAGAGGTAGGATTGCCAAGTGATTTAAATTGTTATGGGACGGAATGAAGTCCATTGATTTGTTTGTAAATATCGCGAAGTTCGCCAGTGGACAAAATAATAATAATATGTACAAGTGTCGAAGTAATACATTAAAATTTGGTAATGTGTAAAGGCGTGTTTAATAATAATCTTTGAGAATAAAGGCACGGGCTTAGTTGGATAGAATGATTGCAAATTAAAGTAATTTAAATGTGGAGATCACATGTGCCGTGAATAATTATAATTTGTGCAGTGAATCCGGTTTTAACACTAATTGTTGATTTAACGTTTTTGGACTCCATAATAATCATAAATAAATTTGGTAGAAACGAGATAGGCACTTTTATAATATGGTCACGCTATGTTTGAGATCCAGAGGGATTTGAGCCAAAAGTTGAGATTTGGAGTTTTGTGGGACAGAAATCCGGCCCGAAATGAAAGTAAATTGTACTGATGTTGATGAAGAAATAGATGGATCTTAAGGCCCACATAGAGGTTGTATTTATATACCGGTGTATTGAGTGGCAGAATAGAGTCCACACACCGAGGGTTAATTTGTGAAAATGTTTTGAAGAGTTCCAATGGATAAATGGACTTCAAAATGGAAAAGGAAGGAATAATTTAACACTTGCAGAGATTGAACGTATTTGCCCAACTGCGAGGTGTTATGGGATTTGAGAATTGTCTTAGGAGCATATGGTCTCCATGAATTGACGACAGTACGAAAATGAGGTTGCGGGTTCGAACACTATTATGTCCCGACCGATGTGAATTCGGATCTTGGTGATTTCTGTTTGTGACTAAATTATAAAGATGAGGAATAAAAATAAAGATTCTCGAAAGAATAATAATAATAATAATTTTCCAAGTAAATCATATCTGGATTGATTAGTGCCAAAATAAATCGGAATTGTAAAAGGGGTTATGCGTTAAACATATTAAGAGTGGACTACCGTGTAACAGGCGAAATTAATTTTTTAAATTAATAATAATAATAATAATAATAATAATAATAATAATAATCCAAGTAAATCATATCTGGATTGATTAGTGCCAAAATAAATCGGAATTGTAAAAGGGGTTATGCGTTAAACATATTAAGAGTGGACTACCGTGTAACAGGCGAAATTTATTTTTTTTTAAAATTAATAATAATAATAAATATAAAAAAACTACTTTTTTTTGAAGAAGAATTTACTTTTTTTTAAAATTTGGACATAAGAATGATGTTGGGAGTTGAAATGAAAAAACTGAGATTTTAACTAATAATAATAATAATAATAATAATAATAATAATAATAATAATAATAATAATAATTAGAATATTTGAAGAAGGAGAAGAAGAATAATCAAAGAAGCTACTTTTATTTATTTCAGATGAAAATTAAAAAATCGCGAAAAGTTGAAATATTATTCCGAGGATGATTACGGGTTACGATAATCATGATCTCCACAAATAATAATAATAATAATAATAATAATAATAATAATAATAATAATAATAATAATAATAATAATAATAATAATAATAATAATATTTAATAAAATATTTTTTATTTTATTTATTTTTCTTATTATTTCGGATGATGATGATGGATGATACTAGGGAAGTCAGCTGGCAAATTAACGTAATAATGTCAATTGGTTGTAAATAATAAGTTAAGTTAATATGTGTACAATGAAGGCAAATCCCTACATCTGGACCATTAGGTTGGAGTCCCTCTGTCGTATTCCTTCAACTAACGATTAGCATATCTTGGTTAGGAACCCGGGGAGAGTTTGTAGTTTCCCGGGTTGGTCTCATCTCAATCAAAGTGGAGGCGATAACATGGTCCATGTGATCGCGCCTACTTAGCCAACAGGTATTTGGTCCATGATCAAATATGGTCATGGTGTTAACGAAGGTAAATCTGATACCTTCAGATATCAAACGGTTCTACCACCAAAATGGAAGGGTGGTCAAAAGTGACAAATATTATGTAATCATTTTCAGGAATAATTTGCCAAATTACCGGCAAATCAAGGGTCAACAGATTTTGATTGTGTGTAAAATTTCATTTGTTTACTTAAATAAAATGCTCCTTTAGCATTTGCAAGGAAACAGTTCCAGGTTCTTGTTCTTGTAGAATAGTAAACCCTTGGTGACCGTTTAAATATCCGTCCCCATTCCTAGGACGGAGCCTTCATAATTTCCCTTTGATCTGAATATATATATATATATAAATTTGTGTGTTTTATGATGAGCCTTAAAGTTAAAGATTAGAGTGTCCCGTTCAACCCTGTAGTACTGATTGGATGGCGCCCTTACATTTAGTTTGAGATCTTATATCTCAAAATATTTTTTTTATTGTTTATGAGTTGCGATAGATTCGGACCGTAACACTCCCTGAGATAAATGCTGGTTGGGACTCAGGCTTTGAGCGGGTACAATATATATATATATATATATAAAACTTCTGTCAAAACTATGCCAGGGATTTGAATTTCAAAATTATTGGAACATCGGAATTTTGACTATTAACTTTTATTTGAGGAATAAACGAAGGTGCAAAGTGCAAAGTATGCCGGGGACTTAGAACTAGAAATTATCGGAATACAGTAATCAGCTGTTTCTTGTATTTGTTTACACAACTACCATATGCTCTTTGATCTCGTCAGAATGCAGCAAACAATTGTCAACAATCCAAAGACTGTTGAGTAATTCTCCAGTGAAATATGTGTATTCTCTTTAACTTCTTACCTTTTAATCAAAGTTTACAGGCGTAACGTGTTATTTAACTGAACAAATTATTAGCTTCGTGATAGTTTGAACGGATATCTCTACAAAACACTGGGTCTATTGTCTGCACGAATGTAAAAGCTACGGAAGTTACAACTCCTTATGATAATTTGCCTTTGTAAGTATTATACCAACGAACATACAGATATTTTTAAAAAATATTTTTAAAATATTATTACCTAAATTATTTCCTAAACCTAAATTCGAAACAAAGTACACTTAACCTAGAAAACGTAATCTACCGAACCCTAACTGAACTACTTGATATAAACTTCAAATAACAATTTCTGCCAACAAGCACTAAACACCAATACATAAATAGCACTAAATGGATCACAAACACACACAAAATTAAACAATTTCAATAGGTTTTAACTACTTTAACACTACAATAATGCAAGAGCACTCTCAACAGCCAACCATTCACAAGTGCGTCCAACAATGGATCTTCGGAAAATGAAGATGGCCTTCGAAAGAGCCGGAAGGAAATGTTAAGAGTTTCAGCTCATAATAAAGTGAAGATACCATCACTGCATTCCCATCTCAGGCAAGATGACAAAATAGACCAACTTTCTGCCCTTAAGCTGATTTTAAGTGAAGATATTACACATGAAATACTAACCTGGAGAAACAAGAAATTAGATATGGTCAGGCAGAACTAAAACTTGTACTTCAGTGGAAATTAGGATTTTCTTGGACTACTTGTGTATAGCTCAATTTTCAAACCAAACAATGAGGACATTCCACCCATTTTTAATACTGATGGTACAGGAAGAGAAATATTTAGGCTTGGTATGTCCCGTGAAAGGTTTTGTATACTTTTGGACTGTCTAAGGTTTGACAATGCCAAAAACAGGAATGTCCATAAAGAGACCAATCCTGCAGCAGCAATATCATATACAATGCAGAAATTCAACATAAAATGTTAACAAGCCTATGTTTTAGGTCCGAATGCTACTGTTGATGAAACGTTTCTGACTTCCAGGGAAAGGTGTAAATTTAAAATGTTCAGCCAGCAAAATATGGATTGAAAATGCACTGCTTAGCTGATTCAAGGACCAGTTATCTCTATAATTCATACCTGTACTGAGAAAAGAAGACTGATAGCATAGGCCTTTCTCCTGAAGAGAAGAAACTCTGTATTCCCACGCAGGCTGTGGTTTGGCTATGCAAGCCCTTGGAAGGAAGTAATAGGAACATTACCATAGATAACTGGTATATGTCTCTGGAACTCGCTAATAATATGGGAAAAAGGGTCCTGACTGCGATAGGAACTATGAAGAAAAATAGGACGGCATTGCCAAATGCCTTCTTGCCTGATCATAAGAGAACAGTTGGAAGTTCTTTGTATGATTATACAAAAGACATGACCCTGTTATCTCATGTGCCTAAGAGAGGCAAAGTTGTCTTGCTGGTATCCATCATGCACCATTCTAAAGGTATTGATGAGAATTCTGGTAAAGAAGAAATGATAAGAGTTAGAGTATTATAATACCACAAAAGGTGTTGATATGATGAATGAAACACGTGCTAAGTACAACCCAAACAGATGAACACGACGTTTGCCTATGGCTATCTACTTCCGTATTGTTGGCATAAGTTGTGTGAATGCATAGCTCATACACCAGTCATGCAAAGAGAGAAATGAAGTATCTAGATTGGTTTTCATAAAAGAACTAGCTAAGCAGCTGTTCGAACCTCATCTAGAGGACAGGCTGATGAACACAAAGCTGCCTCCAGAATTGCGGTTAGCTATCACGCGTGTTATGGGAACAGAACTTGCTTCACACCACTGATGAAAAGTTGCCAAGCGAATTCCGGAAGACCTGTTTCCTCTGTCCACCCGGGAAAAAAAAAAAAAAAAAAAGAGGAAAACAAGATACCTGTGTCATGTGTGCAAACATTCAGTCTGCTTAGAATGCACCAAGAAATTGTGTCTCAATTGCATTGAAGAAAGATAGGTTGAAAGTGTTGCAGGTCCTTTTGTGTTTACGCTGGTCAACTTTGTAAGTACGTTTAATATGCTCCATTATGCGAACAGTACGTTTAGGATGCAGTTAGGTAAACGTGTATTACAGACTGTGAATTATCACACATTTCCAAAGCCTCCTTTTTTGTACCATAAAAACTGCAACGTTACAAGGATTATTATTTTTGGTGCTTTATAATTGCTATTATCTGCTTACATTTTATGTATTTTAATTCAGTAATGTGTGTTTTACTAGAATACATGGTTAATACATCAAAATTACTACTTTGGCATTTTCTAACCCATATTTCCAGTAGCGGTCTGTGGGACCTCACGTCAGTAACTATGCACATGTTAATGTCAGTAGTTAAGGGTTAATCGTATGATATCTATTCAGAATGGTTCACAAAATACTTATGAGCTAACCTAAAATGTGATTCTATGGATATTAGTCAAAACGTACCTTGTCTTAGGCATGCGACCGCAGTAACATGCCACTATACACTGCATGCATGTGCCCTGCAATGCCTACGTGTACACAGTGCTGATAACAGACAATATCTAGCTACAAAATACTTTTGGCTGCTACTATAGATATCAGTGCTGCCCCAGTAATATTGATCTCACTGGACAAAACATTAGTCATCCCTGGAGAAATCATTACAAGCATCATTTAATACCGTGTAACTCTGCCTCTGGACTTAATAACTGCCAAGATTCGGTTAGGAAGTGAGCCCACAAGGTTGTGCAGGTACGTCGAATCCAGGTTATGCCGCTCGCTGATGATTTGATTGCTCAATTCTACCAAATTGCAGGGATGCTGATGTCAGCGTTTTATCTGCTGTTCCAACATGTCTCACAGATTTTCAATGGGGTTGAACTCAGGTGATTTTGCAGACCACCCAAGATGTAATAGGGTGGGAGAGTGTTCATAAAACCAGTCGCATATGCGCCCAGCCCGATGAACTTTGTTGTTGTTATCTTGAAAAATCGGGATATCAATAGCAAACTCATCATGCAGATGTTGACTGAAAGGCAACACCTGATCATCCAGAATGTTTAAATAAACATGCTGGTTCATCTTAGCGTTAGTGGAAAAACACCCCCTAAAACATCACAGACCCACCTCCGACTTGAACCTGACCTTGCACGCATCCTGGATGAAATGCTTCATTTGGCCTTCAGTGCACTCTTCAACGTGAGTCGTTGGAATACAGGCAAAAACATGATTCATCAGACCACATTATGTTCCGCCAGTCAGCTACTGCCCATGTTCAATGATTTCTAGCTCTTTGAAGATGAACAACTTTATGTGCTCCTATGAGCAATGGACTCTTACAAGGTGACCGACTCCAAATGTTCAGTGCATGCAGTTCCCATCGCAATGCTCTCTCACTGATAGGTTGGGTGGACTTTCATTCAATGACTGTAGCAATTTCTGTCGGGTTTGGAAGCGATTTTGATTAATAAGCCATGAAACACATCTCCGAACCCTCTGTCAGGATTTTTTCCTGATCACAATCTGGCGTCGTATTTCGTGGTCACGTGTAGTACACAACTGCTTGTAGACATGTTGAACAGTCCGCTGCAAAACACTAACAAATCGAGCAACTTCATGCTCCGTATGGCCATGGGCACAGCCAAACACAATTGCCCCTTTTTGCCACTCTGTCACATCCTTACATCTAACCATGTTGACGTACACTCTCTGCATGAAACATCAATGTCTCACTGATTGCTACTGCCTTACGTTTATGTAGAGGCAGTGCATGTGCAGTTGAGTACAGAACTTCTTTGCTGCGCCATCTGTACAGGCTTAACGATCCATCTGTGCGTGCGCACTGGGGTGACTAATTTTTTTGTCCAGTGAGCTTATCAAGTACATAGTATGCATAATGAGCACAACAAGCAAAAATGAATGGAATGAATAAAGCCCCCGTGTAGCGGCGACAATAGGAATTGTTCCGGCTGCCGAAGCCTGTCGCACTTCTCTGGGGCAATGATTATTAAATGACAAATGAAATGAATTGATACTGGACAGTGTTGCTGGAATGAATGATGACAGGGAAAACCCGAGTATCCGGAAAAAACCTCTCCCGCCTCCGTTTTGTCCAGCACGAATGTCACATGGAATGACCGGGATTTGAACCACGCAACCCAGCTGTGAGAGGCCGCCTGAGCAACGGAGGCTCCTTGTAAGTACATTGCGAACAGTAAAATCAATTGGTCTCCCCTCCTTGACACCCCACCGCCGTTAAGTCTATTTACCCCCCAAATGGTATTTCCGAAAACTAAAAGTACACGTTTCTTTATTTTTAATAGAGATAAAAATACCATTTTTCACTTCTGTAACATGTAAAGTTTTTTGAGACATACTGTAGAAATTCTCATTTTAAAATTTCACCCCTTTTTAGTTCCCTTAAGTGGAGTTTCCAAAAACAAATTACCTATGTTTCTTTACATTTACAGGAGATTCCAAATACCTACTTTTTACGTCTGTAACATTTTACGTCTGTAACATTTTACGTTTCTCAGATATTCTGTAGATATAGTCTTTCAAAAAATTCACCCCTATTTGTCACTCCTGTTTAACCGCCATTAATTGGATTTTCCAAAAACAAAAAAATACGTTTTTCTTTATTTTTAAAGGAGATTCCATATAAAAATTTTGAGTTCTGTAATATCTTCAGTTTCTGAGATATATGTATCCTCATTAAAGGCATTCAACCTATTGTTCACCCTTTTAACCCCTCCTATTGGGATTTACAGAAAACAAAAAAATAAGTGTTCCTTTATTTTTAAAGGAGATTCTAAATACCAATTTTTACATCTATAAATTTTAGAAGTTTTGAGATATAGATACACTCATTTTAAAAATTCACCCCCTTTTCACCCCCCATTAATTGGATTTACCAAAAACAAAAAATACGTGTTTCTTTATTTTTAAAGGAGATCTCAAATACCAATTTTCAGGTCTGTAATATCTTCATGTTCTGAAATATAAGTAGCCTCATTTAAGGCATTCAACCCCTTTTTCACCCTTTTCCACCCTTCCTATTAGGATTTTCCGAAAACAAAATAATACATGTTTCTTTACTTTTAAAGGAGATTCTAAATACCAATTTTTACATCTATAAACTTTAAAAGTTTTGAGATATAGATACACTCATTTTAAAAATTCACCCCCTTTTCATCCCCCAATAATTGGATTTTCCGGAAACAAAAAGATACGTGTTTCTTTATTTTTAAAGGAGCTCCCAAACACCAATTTTTAGGTCTGTAATATCTTCAGCTTCTGAGATGTAAATATCCTCATTAAAGGCATTCGAACAATTTTGCACCCCTTTTCACCCTTCCTATTGGGATTTTCCGAAAACAAAAAAATATGTGTTTTTTAATTTTTAATGAAGAATCTAAATACCAATTTTTACATCTGTAAACTTTCAAAGTTTTGAGATATAGATACACCAATTTTAAAAATTCACCCCCCTTTTCACCCTCCCATTAATTGGAGTTTCCAAAAACAAAAAAATACGTGTTTCTTTATTTTTAAAAGATATCTAAAGTACCAATTTTCAGGTCAGTAATATGTTCAGTTTCTGAGATATATGTACCGGTATCCTCATTAAAGGCATTCAACCACTATTTCACCCTTTTTCACCCCTCCCATTGGGATTTTCCGAAAACAAAAAAGTACGTGTTTCCTTATTTTTAAGGAAGGTTCTAAACACCAATTTTTATATCTGTAAACCTTCAACGTTTTGAGATATAGATACACTCATTTTAAACTTTCACCCCCCTTTTCACCCCCTTAGAGACGGAATATCCAAAAATCCTCTCTTAGCGAGCACCTACATCTTATTATGAATGTATCCTCAAAATTTCATTTCTTTATGTCCAGTAGTTTTGGCTCGGCGATGATGAATCAGTCAGTCAGTCAGTCAGTCAGTCAGTCAGTCAGGACAAGTTACTTTATATATATAGATGATGATTCTAAATACCAATTATTTCATCTGTAAACTTTCAAAGTTTTGAGATATAGATACACTCATTTGAAAATTTCACCCCCTTTTCACCCCTCTATTAATTGGGTTTTCCAACAACAAAAAATGCGTGTTTCTTTATTTTTAAAGGAGATCCAAAACACCAATTTTCAGGTTTATAATATCTTAAGTTTCTGAGATATAAGTATCCTCATTAAATGCATTCAACCCTTTTTTCACCCCTTTCCACCCCTCCTATTGGGATTTTCCGAAAACAAAAAATACGTGTTTCCTTATTCTTAATGAAGATTCTAAATACCAATTTTTACATCTGTAAACTTTCAAAGTTTTGAGATATAGAAACACTCATTTTAAAAATTCACCCCCTTTTCCCCCTCCCATTAATTGGATTTTCCCAAAACAAAAAAATACGTGTTTCTTTATTTTTAGAAGAGATCAAAAGTACCAATTTTCAGGTCTGTAATATCTACAGTTTCTGAGATATAAGTACCAGGATCCTGATTAAAGGCATTCAACCATTTTTCATCCTTTTTCACCAGTCCTATTGGGATTTTCTGAAAACAAAAAAATACGTCTTTCCTTATTTTCAAAGAAGATTCTAAATACCAATTTTTACATTTGTAAACTTTTAAAGTTTTGAGATATAGATACACTCATTTTAAAATTTCACCCCCCTTTTCACCCCCTTAGCAACGGAATATTCAAATATCCTTGCTTAGCGAGCACCTACATCTTAATATGAATGTATCCTCAAAATTTCATTTCATTATGTCCAGTAGTTTTGGCTCGGCGATGATGAATCAGTCAGGACAAGCTATTTTATATACCGGTATATAGATTAATCCTGATAATACTGAACCCATGCCTATTTCTTTATTTCGAGAATATATTTTGTTGTTGAACAACGTGTTATGGTTTAAGGTTGTTTTTAACAGATTAATTATGTTTTGTTTTTGTGGTGAATTGTTTTGTTTTATATGATTTTCTATAATTTTAATTGATTTTTCTAGTGGTATGTTAGTGTACAGGTTGGTGATGTCAAAAGATGCTTTCTTTTATGCTCTCTTTTATTTTCAGTTTATTGAGTTCCTCCTTAGTTGTGGGTTTTTGACCGACCTCTCGCTTTTTATTAATATCTTTTCTTTTAGCATTTTGTTGAGCAGTTTGTTTAGATTGTAACTTCGTGTGATTTTGAAATTACTTTTGGTCTGATGGTACATGTGTCTTGTGTATGTTGGGGCTCCTAGTGTTGGGATCTTGGGATTTGTGGTAAGCTTTTCTTTTTCCTTTTTCCATTTTCCATTTCTTTTATCACTGGAAATTTATTGGTTGGGTCACGTTTAATCTCTTTACTATAATCTGTAAGCTTCATGTCTGTATTGATAAATTGAGTACACAAGTATGAAAGATGAGTTGTCCAGCTAATCAATACTTTATTTTACAAAGTGTCTAGAATATTCACATTAAAAGACAGTACCGGTTTCGACCTGTAAATAGGTCATCATCAGCTGTTGATGAACCTGCTTAATAGCGATTGTGCAGAATAAAACACTACTAAAATTAAACAAGAATGCCACTATTCCAATAAAATACATAATGTTATGATATTTACATATAGTACAATAAAGGGCTTTGACTTGCTAGAGTCCTATGAATGCCACATTTTCAAAAACAGTACTGCTAAAAGGTTAAAAATAAGGCACAATTCTTGGAGTTCAAAGAGTCACTGGGGTTTTGGTGTGAAGTTAAAAATTCTATGCTGTATGCCAACAATATGTCATATGAGATACATACATATGGTACAATTAAAGGACTCTGGCTTGCTGGAGTCCCATGAGTGCCATATATTCCAATAGGATACAATTCTTAGAGTTCAAAAGGTCACTGAGGTATGGTGTTAAGTTCACATTATGTCATTATGTCCAACTGTAGTATGTTGCTTTTAATAGCTTTAGTAATGAGTTTTGAAATTTGGTTGATTTGCTGAATTTCCTAGTTGAATTATTTTTAGTGCTTTGTTGGATGATACGGTTCTTAAAATGTCTCCATATTGTGTTATGCTGTCGCACACAATTTCAATGTACATTCATATTGAACCAACATACAACTAAAATAGTAGTATGGGTTAAAAATACACGTGACGGTCCTGATCGGGATCCTGATGTCCACAACAAGGGCGAAACGTTACAATTTAAGTGCCATGCTTAAGTTATAAATATTCACATGAATGTATTGTATCGAATAGGTTGACCACTTCAATAAACTTACTTGTTTCATATTTATTTATAATTTTCAATACAGACCAATCATGAAGTTTATTACATGCAATGATGAATGAGTCGGTCGGTCATTCAGTCAGGACATATTTTATATATATAGACTAGCAATTACCGGCGGTTTCGCTCGCGTGGATTTTTTAATTTGTTGATAATAATTGTTCCTCGGTACTGTACTAAGACATTATCTGAAAATCCCCAAAAGTATAAAAACTCTCCGAAAAACTGAGTTTCATTTAGCCCAGAAGTTCTTTGTAAACCACATTTGTGGTATAGCCTTTTGGGGCTAAGATGAACATGCGACATAGAACTGTACAGTACATGCCAGAAACAGTCTTCTTTCAAGTCGGGGGGAAAAAAACATTTTTCTTTATTTTTAAAAGAGATTCCAAATACCAATTTTTACATCTGTAACATGTTCAGTTTTTGAGATATAAGTATCCTCATAAACAGAATTCAACTTCTTCACTTATTTTCACCCCCCACCATAAGTCAAATTTCTGAAAACAAATGCATGTTTCTTTATTTTTAAAGTAGATTCCAAATACCAACTTTCACGTTTGTGATGTTCAGTTTTTGAGATATACGTATCCCCATAAAAGGAGTTAAATTTTTGGTAAATGTTCCGTACCCGGTTCGTGACAGGTCCAACATGGCGTGGCTCCGCAAAACTTAGCGCGGCAGGATGATGTCAAAGCTGTTACACAAACAACATGATGAGGTTCAGTTGACGTCACAACGATCTATACAAGGCTGCCAACCTATGAGTCGCTGCGTGGCCAGAGTGGTGGTGGTGATTATTGTTTTAAGAGTGCAATTGGTCTGGATATGTTAGGTAAAGGGGGCATGGGGGCTTAAGCCCCCAGATTAGAGCCGCGAAGTGGCCCTTAGGCCTCTAGTATCAAGCGTGACAAGACCACTGGTCTGGATAAGGCCCTGGAACAAAATACAAAAAGTAACGTTATGCGGCACGCTCAAAACACAAATGTCGTTTATATTGCAATCATATCCAGCACACGCCATTTCTATTTTCAAACAACCGCTATTGCCTTCTTTTGCCGAATGTTGTAACCCTGTGGCTACAATTCATGCGAACCCTATCGGAGAGAATAATAACACTGTTTTCATCAAAGCCTTTCACAACTGATTGATGCTAGCCAATAGGAAGAAAGAAAATGGTAGCGATCTCCAGTTTTAGGTTGCCCCAGTTTTAATTCCACTATTTAAGTACAAGTAGCTTTTGGGGCGGGGAGTGGATGGTCACAAGCAAGCATCCAGGAAGGATCTCTCCTCTCTGCTACTTCAGGTACTATAAAACATCATTTAAATAAATTTACAGTCCCGAATCAGGTAAGGAAGTACCACCACATATACATATTTACAACCTTCACAAAGATGATGAGTTATCAATTCATCTACTGCTTTGATATAAATTTCCCTACTATCAAATCCTGAACTACCATATTTCCATCATTGTATCATTTTTACAGTCCACATTTTCTACAATTTACATTCCTTATTCATGTTTTATGGCCAGTTTCCGGAATGACAGTTATCTGTGGATACGTAGTTATCAGTGACTTAACATGGTGATACGTTTAAAATGAGTTTCCGAAACAACAGTTATCGGCTTCTTCACAGTTATCTCCACAACGACTGGTAACTGCAGCTAGTGCTGTAGTTACCTCTATGTTAGAGCTGATTCCAACAAATAGCAATATGAGGCGCCACTCCATACCATTTCGTACAAGGTCTTATATTAGTTTCATAAACATTAGTAAGTGATAATTAGGGCCTGGATATGCGCATATGCAAATGCATATTTTGAATGTTAGTGCATATACAGGTATACAGTATTTTTCTCTTATGAGTGATCGATTATTTAAGATTTCTGAATGAAATGAAAGACCTAATAAATTGTATATGTTGTACAACCCTTGGCAACACGAGAAGCTTTCCCCTCATCAAGGAAAGGGCTTTCAGTGTCGCAATACAAGCAGTTAGATGGATAATGACCCATTTCACAACAGCTATTTCCTTCATTCTGACATTCCATTCTCCTTACAGTAGCCAACCAAGGTTTGCTTAAAGAAGTGTGTTCATCTGTTACCTTGCTCTTCATCTATTGCAGTGTTTGACAGATTAAACTGTAAAAATGCCTAAAGATAAGAGCTCTAGGTCTTTTCTTAATTAAAAAGTGGATATCAGGCAATTGTGACTATACAAGTGACGGTGATGTAGTAAACTGTCAAGTGTGCAACAAGAGTGTAAAATATGATTAAAAATTTCAAATTGAATAGCATTCGAAAACAGCTTCACATCTTAGATCAAAAGAGCAGAGTAAGAACACGCAACCGACGTGAAAACACGGTGTGAAGTTAGTACATTTTCCGCTGATATTTGAAAACTTTTGTATGCAGCAACATTCCAGTGTACAAAATGGATAATCCACATGTACGCTCGTTTCTCGAAAATTATTGTGCTAATCAAAGAATACCAGATGAATCTATCCTTAGGAAGAACTGTTTACTTTCACTGCATGCTTCTCTCGTTGCTTCGATAGGATCTGACATAGAAGGGAACTGTGTCTGGATATCAGCAGATGCAACAACCGATTCATGCGGTCGATACATTGCAAACTTCATAGTGGGTAAATTATGTCCGGAAGAACCCAGCAAACCTCATGTACTTTCGTGCAAAGTGTTAGAAGAAACCAGCCACGCTACAGTTGCAAGATTTGATAACGATTCCCTGCAATTTCTGTGGCCTAGAGAATCGGAGAGTGATTGTTACAAAGTGTGCCTTTCAGTCACAGATACAGCTTCGTATATGTTGAAAGCTGGTCAGCTCTTTGAGTATTATTTCCAAATATCATCCATGTCACATGTTTGGCCCATGGATGACACTGAATTACAGAAAAGATATATACCCTCTTTCCATCTGTCAACAAAGTAACTTCAAGTGGGAAAAACTGTTCCTAAGAGCACCGGCTCGTGTACAGTTGTACAAAACTCATCTGCGTCAGGTTTTTCTTGCGCCGGAACCTGCTCTCACAAGAAAGGGGAACTTGGTTATCCGCAGTATCGTTCTACCAGGAGAACTTTAACCAAGTGAAGGATATAGTTAAAAGTACTGTTGATAGTCATACTGCGTGTGTTCGTGAATCAAAGTGCGCATTTGAATCTGAAACTGTATAAAAATATATCAGATTCATCCATGTGCATTATTCGTCAATTTCGAAGGCGATTAAGGGCTTAGAAACTCGTGGAGCACTCCTAGACGGATCCCTTCAGTTAATTCAAAACACCATCAGTTCTCTAAATCGTGTCCATGGTGACACTGGAGAAAAAGTTAAAAAAGGAAACTCAGTGTGGTGTAGGACTCAAACCCAGAACTGAAGATGATTCAATCCATGAGCAACCACATAAGTGGAATTAGGCAGTCTTTGCCAGAAGAATGTTCTGAGCAGTCAATGCCAGTGTACAAGTATTGTCCAGTTACGTTCGTCGACGTAGAACGATCATTTTCGGCGTATAATTTAATTCTGCCCGACAACAAAAAGTCATTGACCCCTGGAAACATTGAAAAACTCTTGAAAACCTACTACCATGCATCATTTTGCAAGGAATGAAACATGTTTGTCAATTAAACACCGAGTTAAAATTAAATAATACGTTTGGTAAGAGTATATTGTTTTATTTTAGTGCATATTTTCGTGCATATTTCCAACATTTTTAGTGCATATGTGCATGCATATTTTTGGAGTTTCTAGTGCATATGAATCCGGACCCTACTGATAATGAACTGGTTATAGTATATTTACAGTCATTGATTGTAGTTTTAAGTTGTTTGGGTGTGCTAGAGTCGACAATATTTCGGTCAGTACGTTTACTTCTACGTTATCACTCTCCTTAGTCACTGATTCCACTTGTATGGTGTCATCTGTCTCAGCTGTTTAGAGGTTACAATCTCTTCGGAGCATGACGCCTCTACTGTAGATGTATCTTCCAATACGGGAAATTAATCTTCAAATAAAATAGATTTTCATCAGGCTCAAACTGATCTTTCAGTGTAGCTATAATGTTAATATCTCTTTCGTCAGGCTTTGAAACACGAGTCCCACCAACAGTTAGTGAACACCCATCTGATATTATGGAGTATTTACCACTAATATTTACATTTGTACTATATAATAAATATCTTAGGTACCAGTATGCATTTAATGTAATCCTGCTGAATAATAAAATCTATTTTTAATGTTATTATATCCTTTAACCAGTGACGTGAGGTCTCACAGAATCCCAATAAACATAAAATATCTGGACTTATTTAACTAAAAATCTTGCAGGGAGCTGTGGTTTATGTTACCTTCTTATCTGTGTCAACACACTTCACACCCTGAGTCAGGGTTAGCTCGCTACGTTCGACTGAAACTCTCAAGCGGACTTCACGTCAGCAGTTACGAGAGCATTTTTGTCAATGCATGTTGTGTGGTCAGTGTAAGTAAAACATCTCAAATTACTAGTCCGTTGCAGTTATTAAGAACTACAAATTCTCAGTTCGAGGAGTACATTAGGGAACTACTACTGAAAAATTTAGTTATATGGCTATTTTCTTTTGGCTATTGGAGATCGCAGTTTGTAATGCTTTCGTGTTGTTCAAGTTGAGCTATGAAACCCCAGAAAGATATGGAATTGGAATTCTTAAAGGGTTTGGCATCTGATCAGGTCAAATTCCATGTCAAAGAAGAATGATAAATAAGCAAGTTCCTGAGAGATACGAGCAGGAATAAGCAACATTTTGCACGTAAGACTCGCGCCGAGATACGGAAGAAAAACCTGAAGAAACGGCAATCTTGCCGTACATGTCCAGCATCCTTGAAGAGAAAAACAGTATATGCATGCTTTAAGTAGGATTTTTCGGTTGGTTTGCAATCTACTAAAAAAATCTGCAACACCTGCAGCAAGAACAAATAGATATCACATCATTAGTGCCGGAATGATAGGTTCCAAAGTGTGCTGCATGTTTTCATTCATGTGATTATTTTCATTTAAGCTTTTGTGTTCTGGGTCAGGGAAAAGTGATCTGTTTGGTAATTGCTGTGTATTTTTATAATTTTACTGATGACAACGATCAAGGTGCAAGTTAAGACGATGTCTGCGTACTGTGAATAAGAAAGAAGGGGAAATATATCTATGCATTATTAGATCGTACATATATTCATATTATGAGAGATTATTACATGTTGAATCAGACTGTTTGAGATGACTGTGTTCATATTTGTCAACCATTTTTCATTGTAGAAAACTTCTGCTAGTAAAAGTAACTAGATATTACCAAAATAACCCTAAAACATTTGTGTAGAGACATCTATTGGAGGACGAGAGATACTAAACATGACGATAACTGTACTGTTTATTACCAGGGCTTATATATCTGGATTTAAGTTTCCGGAAATTCATTAAAGTTAACAGCTCAGTTAAAGTTACAAGAGCATTTAGGTAACTGACAGGTGACTGTAGTGTACCAGAAACCGGCCATTAGTCTCTCTCTATTTTGAGAATTGGATAGAATACATGGTGGTAAAGAATGTGTCAAGTTTTAAGTATGTAAACATGAATTCAGAAAACATTCTCGAAAATTAGAAGGTACCATCCTGAGACATGATGTACTGTAATATCATCAACATGGAAACACTAAATTGATTGAATCATTACTTACCACGGCTCTGTATGTTGTAAACTGAGGAACCATATCTGATCCTCTTAATGTAATAAAAGCACCTTTGTTTCCCATGGTATCACTGAAACATCATGAAAATAGATATAAACATTTTTCATGAGACTGAAAACTAATGCAAAATCAAATATAACATGATTATAATTGAGCATATATTAAATGTGTTATGTTAAATGTTACTATAATTCATTAGCACAGGAATACTGGAAGAAAGAACATGTATGTTACTATATCATGATCCTAAAACCAAGAATTCAAAAAGAATAATATCCATTGCTCTGTGAAATGAATCCATCTATTTCTGACTTACAGAATATCACCACCTTAAGGGGACCGGGTAGTGTAAACGCCGGTCACCGATAAATCTTTAATATAATCTAAACTACTTGGTCAATCTTTGTGAAATGTTTAATTAATATTACAATAACTTGTGGGTATACATCGTTTGAATTTACTAGGGATTAATTGATCCAGTGAGCAGTGAACATACATACATTATCATTATAGACTGTTATACCTTTCAGCATTCAGTCTGCAAGCCTCTGTAAAAGTTACTAAACGTCGCCACAATCCTCTATTTGCAACTAGTATTGTGGCCTCATTTAATTCTATACGTCTTATCTTTAAATCGTTAGAAACTGAGTCTAACCATTGTCGTCTTGGTCTACCTCTACTTCTCTTACCCTCCATAACAGGGTCCATTATTCTCCTAGGTACCATAACCTATCCTCCTCCATTCGCCTCACATTACCCCACCACCGAAGCCGGTTTATGCATACAGTTTCATCCATCTACTTCATTCCTAAATTAGCCTTTACCTCCTCATTCCGAGTACCCTCCTGCCATTGTTCCCACCTGTTTGTACCAGCAATCATTCTCGCTAGTTTCATGTCTGTTACTTCTAACTTATGAATAAGATATCCTGAGTCCACTCGGCTTTCACTTCCGTAAAGCAAAGTTGGTCTGAAAACAGACTGATGTACAGATAGGCTAGTTTCGTCTGGGATATGACTTCCTTCTTAAGGGAATTTACAAATTTTTGAAAACGAAAAATCACTGCTTTTTTTGTGTACCTTCTTCTTGTGATCTAGATGACACAGAGTCACGAATATTGATATATACCGTGAAATGCACGTGCTTAATACTCTGTATCAGATTTATAGCGATAGCTTTTGTGGTTGATTTTCTAAAGAAAAATCTAATCGATCAAATTTTTTGAGCCTTCTTTAAAACAATTAGTGATTCATATTTAATTATCTCAATAAGTACTAATGAAATAAAACCCATCCTGCTACAGTGTATGTGTTGGTATTTTCTCAGTATGTGATAGACACTTTTTGTCTGTACACTTTATAGTTTCTGAGAAAAGAGTACATAACTGAGCAAAACTGGCATTTTGAGAAAAATGAGGTTGAATTCGAGTAAGAACTACCCACTACGATGTTTTAATGACACAACACAAATGTCAATCTCACTCAAGTGCTTATTTTATCTGAACAAGTGTGTTCTTGTAATAGTTCTTTTAATGTTATAAGCCACTTCATGTAAAATTTTAAGTTTAGCCTTAAGTCTAGTCTACATCTTTAATTTTAATGTTAAGGACAATACGGCTGAAGATGCCTATTATATTATAGGCGAAAGATGTCCCAATATTTTAACATGTAACTTCGATTTTGATTTTTAATAATTCACAAAGTGTATTGAAAAGGTTCTATGAGACCATTCATGAACTTATACGTAGTTCAATACGGACCCCAATATGAAGTTTATAACTTGCTAGTGGCTTTACGTCGCACTGACACAGATAGGTCTTATGGTGACGATGGGATAGGGAAAGCCTAGGAATTGGAAGGAAGCGGCCGTGGCCTTAATTAATGTACAGCCCCAGCATTTGCCTGGTGTGAAAATGGGAAACCACAGAAAACCATCTTCAGGGCTGTCGACAGTGGGATTTGAACCCACTATCTCCCAGATGCAAGCTCACAGCCACGCGCCTCTAACCGCCTGGCCAACTTGCCCGGTTTTATAACTTGCAACCTCTATAGTCTTCAGAATGATTCTCATCTGTTATCACCCTTTTTTTTTTAAACTAATATTATTACTCCCTTCTACCATTCCTCTGGTATTGCCTTCTCCTTTTATATGACTTCAGTCTGTGTAGACAATGGGTACTAGCCGCAATAGCAGCTTTCATAATATTTCTATAACTTCCTCCGTTCCTGGTGATTTATCAGATATTATATTTAACACTGTCCATTCTATTTATTATAATGTTATTTCAGGATCACCTTCCTCACTGTAAGGTAATTTTCTGACAAAGATAATTATTGTTACACATGTGTCCTTAATTCTATTCAATAGTTAGATTTTCTCCCATTTTTACAATATTACCTTTGTTAATAGCTCGCCACTTTTGTTTTCAATGAAATTTGCTTTGGATTACATCTTTTAGTTTTCTTTATCAAATACTTAAATATCTTCTTACTTTCCTTTAATTTCTTCAGTAAATTTCAGCTAGCTCTTACTTTTCACTTTCGTGTAAATGTTAGCACTATTAGCTACCTTCCTCTGAGGTCCAGATTCAATTCCCAGTACAGCAATTCTGGCATGTGGTTACAAAAATACCTGCAGCTCACCTGCATTGCGGGGTGTGCCTGAAAAGAGCTGCACCACCTCAGGAAGAGGACAAGAATTTACATTTTACTTCTGAAACCATCTCTGGCTTATCTTTCTTGTATTATATCTGGCTTATCTGTTTTGCATTACAGTACGCTTCCTTGTTCTCAGGTGCTCTATCCTTTATCCAATTCTTATATATTGAATTCTTAAATCTGACAGTCTCCTCAACTTTTTCATTCTACTAAGGTGTTTCTATGTTTCTTCCTGACAGACTATAACATGTACTCTCTGCACTAGTCACAATTGCTGTCCTGAATCTGCCATCTTCTTCTACATATCCCAGTTCACCTTTAGGCAGAAATATTAAAAATTTTGTCACAATATTTTCTTTTACTTTTTGATAGTAAAGATGTCGGCAAATGTTGGGAAGAACAAACTGAGGTGCTAAAGAGTGGAGGGGATAAAGATAAAAATCAGGTTGACAATGGTACGAAAGGCCCACCAATATCTTGGGAGGAGTTTGATATCACACTCTTAATACAAATCAAAAGCTCCCATATCTGTTACGTTGTTCTACTTGACTGACCAAGTCCTAATTTTCCGGGAACAAAAGTACCACTCTTGCTTTTATATGGATTTCCAGATGCTCTTAAAACTTTTTATTTTATTATCACACCATTCAAATTGATCTGACATTTTGTTCCCTTATTTAACCTCTTTCCATCCACATTCCAAAATATGCTTTAACTCCACGTCCACCATGCAAAATCATGTACAATGTACGAAGTGCCAACTTTTACAGTACAGTTTTTTCCCCATGTACCAATTTTCTTACAAGCAAGTATGCACAATCAAAAGAGCAGGCATCAGTTACAATACTGTTCGCCCATATACAGTTTTCATAACAGCTAGGATTACAACGTTGTTCGAGGGTGGTATTCAATTAAAAACATTGATCATGCAGCCCTTCTGGAGTTTAAACATCAACTCATATCCTTTCATGAAAGTAAAACACACTGTACTATCATTCCATTTGTCTTACCAGTAATTTGGCGCAGAAAAAACGGTAATACAACGGCCATCATGTGCAACTTCGTATCCTTCGCTTTTGACTTCATGACTACGAATAATATAATCTAAACCATTCAGCTCTAAGAAATTCTTGGTAACATCAGGGCCGAACTGGACACCCACTCCACGTTTGCTTGCAGATCGCCCAGGCTGAGGTTGAGGGTCTGACCACAGAAGTTCACACATGAGTCCTACAGACATCAGAAAAGACAAAATAAATAATACAAACACTGATGGTGACAATGATGATGATGTATGTTGTTTAAAGGGGCCTAACATCTCAGTCATAGCCCCTAATTGGTACAAGATGAAATGAAATGTAATAATAAATAAAATTTAAAATTTACACACTGACTAGGATTTTATTTAAATGATGAAGAAAATGATTATGAATTTAAAATAAGTGGATCTAATTTGCAATGCCTAATATATATAAAATAACTTGTCCTGACTGACTGACTGACTGACTGATTCATCATCGCCGAGCCAAAACTACTGGACATAAAGGATTTACATTATGGGGATACATTCATATTACAAAGCAGGTGCTCACTAAGGGAGGATTTTTGGATATTCCGTCACTAGGGGAGTGAATTTTTAAAATGAGTGTATCTATCTCAAAAAGTGAACAGTTTAAAGACATGAAAATTGGTATTTGGAAATTCCTTTAAAAATAAAGAGAAACAATTTTTTTTTCGTTTTTCGAAAATCCAATTAAGGGAGGGTGAACGGGTGTGAGAAAAGGGGGTGAATTACAAACATGAGTATATCTATATCTCAAAAATTTAACAGTTTACAGACTTAAAAATTGGAATCTCTTTTATAAATAAAGAAACACGTATTTTTTTGTTTTCGGAAAATTCCCATACGGGGGGGATAAAAAGGTAAAAAAAAAGGGGTAGATACCTTCTATGATGATACTAATATTTCAAAATCTGAAGATATTACAGACATGAAAATTGGTATTTGGAATCTCCTTTAAAAATAAAGAGAGATGTATGTTTCACTTTTCGAAAATTCACTTAAGGGGAGTAAACGGGTGTGAGAAAAGGGGTGAATTATAAAAATGAGTATATCTACAGTATATCTAAAAAACGTAACATGTTTCAGACATGAAAATTGGTATTTAGAATCTCCTGTAACAGTAAAGAAACATGCATCATTTTTTTGGGGGGAACATACACGTAGGGGGAAGAGAAAAGGGGGTGAATTTTTAAAATCAGCATATCTACAGTATATTAAAAAAAATTGTTACAGGTGTGAAAATTAGTATTTGGAATCTTGTTTAAAAATAAAGAATCGCATATTTTTGTTTTTGGAAAAACCACTTAAGGGGGGCTAAAAAAGACTGAAAAAGGGGTTGAATTATTTTTATGAGGATACTTATATCTCAAAAAACTGAAAATGTTACAGGCATGAAAATTAGTATTGAAACTGTAATCTATAATCTTCATTTCCGTACTGACGAATTACACAATTAGAAATAGGAGAGGATTTCCACCTATCAATACTTATTTATTGCACTTAATATGCTACAGGACCGGTTTCGACCTCTTACATAGGGTCATCTTCAGCTGAACCATACATTCACATCTATCTCATGAAGCTATGATTAAGATTACATTGTCTAGGGAATGCCATATGACAATAAACATTTGGTCACATCCAAATGGGGCATGTGATCTGGCGTGTATGTCACTATGTGCGACAATGAAATTGTATGTCTAAAATGATATGTTTTAGGTCTTAAAATTAGTTTATAAAACACATCTCTACTTAAAACTAACATACATATATATATATATAAGATGAATACGATATATATAGGAACACTTCATGCACATGAACGTTCGTGTCTTGCGTGTTGTTCAATTCATCGGTTGAATTCTGTGTTCAAGTCTTATTTACAAAGTTGTACACTTGGTTGCTATTCCTGAAGTTGAAATGATATGATTTGCTTGTAAAATTGTCACGTTATATGGATAGAAGATTATATCTTCATGTATATACAAAGAATAAAACACTTTCCAATTTTAAAAAAGGTGCCAGACGTATGGATAGAATTAGGCTAAAATATGTTCAGCTCTGCTGTGTGTTGAATCTTGTTACTATATGTTAAAATCAAATATGTTGTCCTGTGGCGTGCATAAAATTTGGGTGACATTGGGTTCAAACTAGTGGCTCCTTTCCCATTTGTAGTTGTGCAGTGAAGTTATATTATCTGTGGAAGATAAGATTGAGCTATGAGTGATATTTAATGTTGGAGGAATGTCTAAGGGTTGTGTGTGCTAATTTGAATATGTACTTACTGTTACTGGTGTGGCTGAGTTGTGTTTGATATGTGAGCTTGTTGTGTACTACTTCGTGTTCTTCTTGGACTCATACTAACTGATGTGAAGGGAAGGGCAGGAGGGGTAGGGAGAGTAGCTGTTGTGGGGGTGGGGGTGGAGCTAGGTGTGTTGTTTGATGTTTCTCTGTCGCGTGTCGTGTTCTGTTTACTGATTATCTTAAGGTAAGAGTTTTTTTAGGGCGGGGATAACTGTATTGAAGATGATGTTAGTTTTTTCTGTAATTTCATGTATGTTGTAGTTTGGATTAGTATACTGATCCAGAGTGATGTAAAATTCTTCTGTTATGTTGAGCAGGGGTCCTTTGGGGTTTATGTTCAGGATTTGCATGTCATTCTCAATGTCCGTGAAACTGTGTTTATAGTCTTCGACATGTTGGCCTATGGAAGATAGAAAACTTAAAACGGTCCACCTTTTCAATACAAAATTGTTATAGTTTATTACAACATATATTTACATTTGGAACTAGTTTCGACGCTGTTTGGCGTCATCTTCAGCCAAAAAGTGGGAAATAGGCTAGCATGTAGACATTTATATTACACAAGGCGTTATATTAAACAATACACATCTTGCAAGGAGATAAAAACAGGGACAAATATAGAAACAAATGAATCGTTGAGAAAGAAAAAGTTATACATATTAAAAATAACCTTAACCACACATCTTGTAGTGCGAAAATATTCGCCTTGAATGATCCCTGAATACAAAACGCACGCGCACACATTTCTGAAGAGCCAGCAGGCAGGAAAAAGTAAAGTGAAACCTTAAGAGTTCTTCTGAGAAGAGTTCATCATTTTTTCTGTGTTCCGACTAACTAATGAAGTTCCCCTTGAGTTCCTGATAAATACACACAACAGGAAATTCTCCTTCACTCTCAACAATAGCTATAAAGACCAACGGTAAATGTTGGCCTATTGAGGAAAAATGATTGTGTTTTTACCGCATTTGTGTGTTCATTATATCAGGTTGGGAAGTTTCTACCGGTACGTTCGACATAGCATGTCTCACAGTTATTGCATTTGATAAGGTATACACCTGAGTGGTTGTATTTGTTGTTGCTGTTGATTGTCCTGACATTGTGTATGATGTTGGTACTGTTGTGTGTTTCTTGGATTTGTCTGCTTTTGTTAATTTGGTTTTGGGTTGGGATTTTATTTTGTGAATGATTTTGTTGACCATTTCTTTTTTTGTATCCATTGTTTTTAGCTATGTCATGAATTATTTTAAAGTTAAAAACTTCATTATTGTTCCGTATTGAATAGAGAAATAAGATGTACAATATTATAGGTTAGGATCCACCTTTCAATACTCCGTAATAAGATGGTAAAAAGTAGTTACAACCTGTTTAATGGGACCGGTTTCAACACATTTTAAGTGTCATCATCAGCCAATTTGCGAAGATCTTAAAACAACTAGCACATTGAATACAGGCAAAAAATTAACATTGTATCATAACGTAGCAATTCAGTAAATGTTCAAAACACAATAATCACAGTCAAGAGAGTAAACAGAACATCACTATCTTGCGCCGAAAACAAATATAGCTGAAGTTCATAAGCAGGTCAAATATTCGCTTATGTAAAGTCGTTGCTAGGCAGGTCTTGTAGGCATTTGTTTCTCCGGCCGAAGAGCAAAAGGTGACGTGAATGAAGTCCTAGGAAAACAGTGTAGGATTTAATTTCGTCAAATTTCAAAGTGGATATATAGGTTTTATAAAATAATTTAAAACGTTAAAAAAGAATAAAGCCAAATAAAAAATATATTTAAAAAATAGGAAGAAATAATGAAAGAAATACGAGGTTCAACTCGAAACAACTTGCCGTAGTAATTGATAAAGAAATGATAAATAGAGAAAGGGGGGGGGGACGTTAATTAGAGGGTGGTGATGGTGGTGGTGGTGGTGGTGGTGGTGGTGGTGGTTATTGTTATTAGAGGAAATACAATTGGGCAACAATCCTTAATATAATACTAATTTGAAGAAAAAAGAAAAAGAACCGACACTTCGAAAAATGAAGATATCGGTTAAAGGTAGACAAGGGCCACGAAGGGCGTGAAAATGAAAGACTCCCTAGCCCTCGCAAACCTAATAGCATCGGGGTCGGAAAAGAACAAGAATTGACCAAGGGAGGTCGGACAGGATAGATGAAAGTGAGGAGCCTGGCACAAGTAAGTGGAAGCAATGCCAGGACTCAGCTAAGGGCCCCGTGGTCGCCAACCCACGCTCTGAAGTTCAGAGCCCCTGGGGGATGGAGGATGGGAAGGAAAGAAAAAATGGAAGGGATCCGATACTTCGAAAAATGAAGATATCAGCCAAAGGAAGACAAGGGCCACGAAGGGCGTGAAAATGAAAGACTCCCTAGCCCTCGGAAAACTAATAGCGTCGGGGTCGGAAAGGAACAAGAGTTGACCAAGGGAGGTCGGACAGGATAGATGAAAGTGAGGAGCCTGGCACAAGTAAGTGGAAGCAATGCCAGGACTCAGCTAAGGGCCCCCGTGGTCGTCAACCTACGTTCCGAAGTTCAGAGCCCCTGGGGGATGGAGGGTGGGAAGGAAAGAAAAAATGGAAGGGATCCGATACTTCGAAAAATGAAGATATCAGCCAAAAGAAGACAAGGGCCAACGAAGGGCGTGAAAATGAAAGACTCCCTAGCCCTTCGGAAACCTAAAAGCGTCGGGGTCGGAAAGGAACAAGAGTTGACCAAGGGTTGGCGACCACGGGGGTCCTTAGCTGAGTCCTGGCATTGCTTCCACTTACTTGTGCCAGGCTCCTCACTTTCATCTATCCTGTCCGACCTCCCTTGGTCAACTCTTGTTCCTTTCCGACCTCGACGCTTTTAGGTTTCCGAAGGGCTAGGGAGTCTTTCATTTTCACGCCCTTCGTTGGCCCTTGTCTTCTTTTGGCTGATATCTTCATTTTTCGAAGTATCGGATCCCTTCCATTTTTTCTTTCCTTCCCACCCTCCATCCCCCAGGGGCTCTGAACTTCGGAACGTAGGTTGACGACCACGGGGGCCCTTAGCTGAGTCCTGGCATTGCTTCCACTTACTTGTGCCAGGCTCCTCACTTTCATCTATCCTGTCCGACCTCCCTTGGTCAACTCTTGTTCCTTTCCGACCCCGACGCTATTAGTTTTCCGAGGGCTAGGGAGTCTTTCATTTTCACGCCCTTCGTGGCCCTTGTCTTCTTTTGGCTGATATCTTCATTTTTCGAAGTATCGGATCCCTTCCATTTTTTCTTTCCTTCCCATCCTCCATCCCCCAGGGGCTCTGAACTTCAGAGCGTGGGTTGGCGACCACGGGGCCCTTAGCTGAGTCCTGGCATTGCTTCCACTTACTTGTGCCAGGCTCCTCACTTTCATCTATCCTGTCCGACCTCCCTTGGTCAATTCTTGTTCTTTTCCGACCCCGATGCTATTAGGTTTGCGAGGGCTAGGGAGTCTTTCATTTTCACGCCCTTCGTGGCCCTTGTCTTCCTTTAACCGATATCTTCATTTTTCGAAGTGTCGGTTCTTTTTCTTTTTTCTTCGAATTAGTATTATATTAAGGATTGTTGCCCAATTGTATTTCCTCTAATAACAATAACCACCACCACCACCACCACCACCACCACCACCATCACCACCCTCTAATTAACGTCCCCCCCTTTCTCTATTTATCATTTCTTTATCAATTACTACGGCAAGTTGTTTCGAGTTGAACCTCGTATTTCTTTCATTATTTCTTCCTATTTTTTAAATATATTTTTTATTTGGCTTTATTCTTTTTTAACGTTTTAAATTATTTTATAAAACCTATATATCCACTTTGAAATTTGACGAAATTAAATCCTACACTGTTTTCCTAGGACTTCATTCACGTCACCTTTTGCTCTTCGGCCGGAGAAACAAATGCCTACAAGACCTGCCTAGCAACGACTTTACATAAGCGAATATTTGACCTGCTTATGAACTTCAGCTATATTTGTTTTCGGCGCAAGATAGTGATGTTCTGTTTACTCTCTTGACTGTGATTATTGTGTTTTGAACATTTACTGAATTGCTACGTTATGATACAATGTTAATTTTTTGCCTGTATTCAATGTGCTAGTTGTTTTAAGATCTTCGCAAATTGGCTGATGATGACACTTAAAATGTGTTGAAACCGGTCCCATTAAACAGGTTGTAACTACTTTTTACCATCTTATTACGGAGTATTGAAAGGTGGATCCTAACCTATAATATTGTACATCTTATGTCATGAATTAGTTGTAATTCTTTGTTTAAATCTTCTTTTGTTAATGGTATATTGAATGCTCTGTGTATCATGCTGTAGTAAGCTGCTCTTTTGTGTGTGTTGGGGTGGACGGAATCTATGTTGATTGTATTTGAGGTATGCGTGGGTTTTCTGAATATTTTGTAAGAAAGGTGGTCTTCATGACTGGTTATCGTTATGTCCAAGTAGTTCAGATTGCGATTGTTTTCAGTTTCCGTGGTAAATTTTATATGGGGGTCTACATACTTGTAAAATTGGAAAGTGTTTTATTCCTTGTATATACATGAAGATATAATCTTTTATCCATACAACATGACAATTTTACAAGCAAATCATATCATTTCATCTCCAGGAATAGCAACCAAGTGAACAACTATATAAATAAGACTTGAACACAGAAGTCAACCGATGAACTGAACAACACGCAAGACACGAACCTTCATGTGCATGAAGTGTTCTTATATATATCGTATTCATCTTATATATATACTAGCAAGATACCCGTGCTTCGCTACAGTATTATACTGAAATTTAGAATTGAATGCTTATTTTTTTTTACATAATCCGCCGAAATTCGCGATCTGATTTGTTTTCTAATAGATTACGGCAAGTTTCCTCCCATTTTTCAATCTTTCTTTCCAACAATCGATTTCGTACTTCCCGGGCTAGGTCCAGGTATTCCACCCGGTCAGTTGGGTCCCTAAATCTTTTCCATCTTTTCCTATAAGCATTTTTAATATGGATCAAATCCTTCAGGAGATCCAGCGTGGTGTCGTCTTGGGTGCCTTGGCGATACTGAACCCGCGGCCGGACTGCATTCTTAGTCATTATCCGTCCAGGACCCGTTTCCAGCGCGGTCCGCACATTTGACGACGGTCCATAACATTATTATTATTGTTATTATTATTATTATTATTATTATTATTATTATTATTATTATTATTATTATTATTATTATCTTAGATGTTCTGGACCCCACAGCAAGATGCAAGATCCGTACTTGGCTGTAAATAACATCTGCTGCCATTGTCATTGTTGAGAATGTGACCAGCACCATTGTCGCGCGTAGGCAAGTGTGCGGGATTTCTGGCGATACGAATGACATACTTCCGTGCGTTATTCACCTTATTATAGAGGTGAACAATTGGACGGTCAATCTCATTCCTATCGTTTATTTCAAATGTGTTAAAATTTTTATTTATATGCCAGGAGAATCTACTGAAATCTAAGAACGTTCTCCGAAGGAAAAGATGGCTGTTGAAAACAAACCCAGGAAAGATTAAAAATGATTGGTTTATGATCAGAATAAGTACATCCTAGATCTACTGCCTGTTTCCAGTCATTCGACAGAGTCAGGAATGGAATGAATAAAGCCCCCATCTAGCGGCGACAATAGGAATTGTGCCGGCTGCAGAAACCTGTCGCACTCCTCTGGGGCAATGATTAATGAATGACAAATGAAATGAAATTATACTGGACAGTGTAGCAGGGATGAACGATGACAGGGAAAACTGGAGTATCCGGAGAAAAACCTGTCCCGCCTCCGTTTTGCCCACCACGAATGTCACATGGAGAGACTGGGATTTGAACCACGGAACCCAGCTGTGAGCGGCCGGCGCGCTGCCGCCTGAGCAACGGAGGCTCCTTATAAATACATTATGAACAGTAAAATCAATTGGTCTCACCTCCTTTTACACCCCACCGCCGTTAAGTTTATTTACCCCCACCCCCCACCAAAAAAACTAAAAGAAGGCGTTTTTCTTTATGTTTAAAGGAGATTTCAAACACCAATATTCACGTCTATTACCTTCTGTTTTGAGATAAAGATAATTCACTTTTTTTCACTTTCACACTCCTCTCCCCCCATAAGTGAATTTTCCGGCAAAAAAATACTTGTTTCTTTAATAGTAAAGGATCTTCTAAATACCAATTATCACGACTCTAACTTCTTCAGTTTTTGATTTATGTGTACTCATGAAAGGAATTCAATTCCTTTTTCACTCCCGACCCCCAAGATGATACCCCCCCAAAAAAAACTGTTTTTTGTTTTTGTTTTTAAAGGAGAACCAAATACCAATTTTCACGTCTGTAGGCCCTAACAACTTTAGTTTTTATTAGATGTAAGTATTCTCATACAATTAAGTCAATTAATTTTAAATTCTTTACATCCCCCCCTCCCATTCATTGGATTTACCGAGAATAGGTGTTTCTTTACTTTTAAAGAAGATTCCAAATTTCAAATTTCACGTCTGTAACATCTTCATTTTTGAGATAACAGTAGCCTAATTGAAAGAATTCAACACCATTTTCAGTCACTTTTACCCCCCCCCACCCAAGTGGTATTTCCGAAAACTAAAAATACACGTTTCTTTATTTCTAATAGAGAAAAACTACCACCATTTTTCACTTCTGTAACATGTTAAGTTTTTTAGATATACTGTATAAATCCTCATTTTAAAATTTCAACCCCTTTTTAGTTCCCCTTAAGAGGAGTTTCCAAAAACAAATCACGTATGTTTCTTTACATTTACAGGAGATTCCAAATACCACTTTCTATGCCTGCAACATTCTACATTTCTCAGATATTCTGTAGATGTAGTCTTTCAAAAAATTCACCCCAATTTGTCACTCCTGTTTAACCCCTCCTATTGGGATTTACAGAAAAAAAGTGTTCCTTTATTTTTAAAGCAGATTCTAAATATCAATTTTTACATGTGCAAACTTTTAAAGCTTTGAGATGCAGATACACTCAATTTAAAAATCCAACCACTTTTCACCCCCCCCCCCCACCCATTTGGATTTTCCAAAAGCAAACAAACATCATGTTTCTTTATTCTTAAAGGAGATCCCAAATACCAATTTTCTGGTCTGTAATATCTTCAGTTTTTGAGATATAAGTATCCTAATTAAAGGCATTCAACCCGTTTCACCCCTCCTATTGGGATTTTCCGAAAACAAAAAATACATGTTTTTTTTATTTTTAAAGGAGATTCTAAATACCAATTTGTACATAGTATATGTAAACTTTTAAAGTTTTAAGGTGTAGATACACTCATTTTAAAAATTCACCCCCATTTTCACCCCCATGATTTGGATTTTCCAAAAACGAAAAAATACCAGTTTCTTTATTTTAAAGTAGATCCCAAATACCAATTTTCAGGTCTGTAATATCTTCAGTTTTTGAGATATAAGTATCCTAATTAAAGGCATTCAACCCGTTTCACCCCTCCTATTGGGATTTTCCGAAAACAAAAAATACATGTTTTTTTTATTTCTAAAGGAGATTCTAAATACCAATTTTTACATCTCAAAACTTTAAAAGTTTTGAGATATAGATACACTCGTTTTAAAAATTCACCCCCTTTTCACCCCCCCCCCCCCATTAATTGGATTTTCCAAAAACAAAAAATACGTTTTCCTTAATTTTTAAAAGCGATCAAAAGTACTAATTTTCAGGTCTGTAATATCTTCAGTTTCTGATATAAGTACCGGTATCCTGATTAAAGGCAGTCAACCCCCTTTTCACCCTTTTTCACCTCTCCTATTGGTATTTTCTGAAAACAAAAAAATACGTGTTTCCTTATTTTTAAAGAAGATTCTAAATACCAATTTTTACAACTGTACACTTGTAAAGTTTGGAGATATAGATACACTCATTTTAAAATTTCACCCCTCTTTTCACCCCATTAGCGACGGAATATCCGAAAATCCTCTCTTAGCGAGCACCTACATCTTGATATGAATGTATCCCCAAAATTTCATTTCTTTATGTCCAGTAGATTTGGCTCGGCAATGATGAATCAGTCAGTCAGTCAGTCAGGACAAGTTATTTTATATATATAGATGTATGTTATAAGTAGAGATGTGTTTTATAAACTAATTTTAAGACCTAAAACATATCATTTTAGACATCAGTATACTAATCCAATACCGGTAGAAACTTCCAAACCCGATATAATGAACACACAAATGCGGTAAAAACACAATCATTTTTCCTCAATAGGCCAACATGTCAAAGACTATAAACACAGTTTCACAGACATTGAGAATGACATGCAAATCCTGAACATAAACCCCAAAGGACCCCTGCTCAACATAACAGAAGAATTTTACATCACTCTGGATCAGTATACTAATCCAAACTACAACATAAATGAAATTACAGAAAAAACTAACATCATCTTCAATACAGTTATCCCCGCCCTAAAAAACTCTTACCTTAAGATAATCAATAAACAGAACACGACACGCGACAGAGAAACATCAAACAACACACCTACCTCCACCCCCACCCCCACCCCCACAACAGCTACTCTCCCCACCCCTCCTTCCCTTCCCCTCACAGCAGCTAGTATGAGCCCAAGAAGAACACGAAGAAGTACACAACAAGCTCGCATATCAAACACAACTCAGCCACACCAGTAACAGTAAGTACATATTCAAATTAGCACACACAACCCTTAGACATTCCTCCAACATAAAATATCACCCATAGCTCAATCATATCTTCCACAGATAATATAACTTCACTGCACAACTACAAATGGGAAAGGAGCCACTAGTTTGAACCCAATGTCACCCAAATTTTATGGACGCCACAGGACAACATATTCTATTTTAACATATAGCAACAAGATTCAACATACAGCAGAGCTGAACATATTTTAGCCTAATTCTATCCATACGTCTGGCACCTTTTTAAAAATTGGAAAGTGTTTTGTTCTTTGTATATACACGAAGATATAATCTTTTATCCATACAACATGACAATTTTACAAGCAAATCATATCATTTCATCTCCAGGAATAGCAACCAAGTGAACAACTTTGTAAATACGACTTGAACACAGAAGTCAACCGATGAATTGAACAACACGCAAGACACGAACCTTCATGTGCACGAAGTGTTCCTATATATATCGTATTCATCTTATATATATATGTATGTTAGTTTTAAGTAGAGATGTGTTTTATAAACTAATTTTAAGACCTAAAACATATCATTTTAGAGATACAATTGCATTGTCGCACATAGTGACATACACGCCAGATCACATGCTCCATTTGGATGTGACCAAATGTTTATTGTCATATGGCATTCCCTAGACAATGTAATCTTAATCATAGCTTCATGAGATAGATGTGAATGTATGGTTCAGCTGAAGATGACCCTATGTAAGGGGTCGAAACCGGTCTTGTAGCATATTAAGTGCAATAAATAGGTATTGATAGGTGGAAATCCTTTCCTATTTCTAATTGTCCTATTTCTAATAGTATTGAAATCTCCATTCTTCTTCTTCTTTGTCGTTTAGGCCTACTGAGGACCACGGGGCTCGTATCTACTCTTCGGTAAAGTTGTTGCTTTCTTCTTCATCTAATACTCGTTCATTTGCTGACTATGTGCCAGCTTTCTCTCCTCTGTCCACTTAGTTCCTGTAGTCTTCTTACTTGTAAGGGACGTTGGGAAAACTCCGTGTCGGATGGCTTGACGGAATGGTAGTCAGTCATGAGTCTGGCCCAGTGGGATATCTAGTTGTTCCATATCCGATTTAACTGACGTGATCCATTTGTTCTCAGAAGCCTTGCCTCTTCCTGTTAGTGTGAATATCCTGTTGGTGAGTCTTTTGGAATCCAGACGGGCCAAGTGACCATAAAAGGTCAGGCACCTTTTCCTTATAGACGTGACGATGTCCTCCTGGTGTTCATACAGTTCATCATTATGGCGGATTCTGTAAGTGCCTCCTTCCTCTCTGATTGGTCCCAATAACCTCCTCAGGATCTTCCTCTCTTTTAACTCCAGCTTTCTGAGTGGGCCCTTCCTAGCCATTACAAGGCACTCGGAACCATACAGAACAGATGGTTTGACGACAGAGTTGTAGTGTCTGAGTTTGAGGTTCTTGGAGAGGCACTTAGATGAATAGATACTACGACACGAGTGATAAGTCCTTTCAAACTTGGTACATCTGGCATCTATGGCTAGGTTCTCGCTCTGATTCACAGAGATCCATTCTCCAAAGTACTTAACTGCAGGTACTTTTTGTATGGTAGCATCTGTGAGAGGAATTGTAGCAGGGGCCTCCTTGATATAGGTCATAAATTCAGCCTTCTGGATGCTGATCTTCAGACCAGTCTTAACCGCTACACTATAAAGACTCTGTAAGTTGTAGGTAGCCTCTTCTATATTGTTTGCCAGTAGAATGAGGTCATCGGCAAAGGTTAAGCACGGGACAATGAGGTTGTCTCTCTTGTACCCTAGCCCCAGTCCAGCTCCCGGTGGTAGCATCGTTCTCCATTCCCTAATGATCTTTTCCAGGACACAGTTGAAGAGAATGCAGGAGAGACCATCACCCTGTCTAACTCCTGTTCTGATTGGAAAGCTTTTGGATAGTTCACCTCTGAACCTGACCTTGGAGGTCATGTTCCTCAGAGTGGCTTGAACCAATCGTAGGGTCTTCCCATCCAGACTAAATTCCCATAGTACGGAGAAAAGGGTGTGTCTGTCCACAGAGTCATAAGCTTTCTGAAAATCTACTAGGACCACCACCCAGGGATGTCCACCTTGGCTTTTGTAATTGAGAACTCTCTTAAGATTGTGTATCTGTTCTGGACAAGATCTAGGCTTACAGAAACCAGCTTGGTATTCACCTAACTATGAGCCTAGCTGTGTGGTGACTCTATTGAGCAGGGCTACAGAGAGGATCTTGTAGGTAATTTGTAACAAGGAAATACCTCTATAATTGTTGAGGTCTGTCTTACTTCCCTTCTTGTGGAGGGGATGAATCACGGCAGACGTTCATCTTTCGGGTAAGGACTCTGTTGTCCATATGTCCTTTATGATTTGATGGATGCTCTGCAAAGACTGGTCATCTGCATGTTTCCACATCTCGGCAACTATGCCGTCTTCACCTGAAGCTTTGTTGTTCTTGAGACCACCGATGATGTCCTTCATTTCTTCTCTCGTAGGTGGTTGAGAATCAGGGTTCCTGTGTGAAGGCTCATGGAAAATAAGCTTTTCTTTAGGTTCCTCTGCATTTAGTAGCTTCTGGAAATAATCTGCAAGAGTTTTGGTGCAGTCTTTATTGTTTAGTTGAAGTTTTCCATCTGGCCCGTGGAGGATGAGCGTAGGAGCTGTGTACTGGGTCGTTTGCTTCTTAAGTACTTCGTACAGGTCTATTGAGTTGTTTCCCTGAAAATTATTTTCAGCCTGTTGCATTAGGCTCCTGAGGTAATTTCTCTTGGCACTGCGGATGGTGTTAGCTGTAGCTTTTCTTTGCATGAGGAAGGCTTCATAACTGGCTTCAATTTTATGAAATCTCCATTATAAATAAAGAAACACATATTTTTTGTTTTCGGAAGGATCACTTTAGCAGGGGAGTGGGGTGGGGGAGGAGGAGTTGAATTCCTTTTATGAAGATACTTATATGAAAAAAACTGAAGATGTTACAGTCATAAAAATGGGTATTTGGAATATCCTTTATAAATAAAGAAACACATACTTTTTGTTTTCGGAAAATCCGGGGAAAAGAGTGAAAGAAGGTGGAAAAATTATTTATGAATTATTTTTATGAGGATACTTATATCTCAAAAACGGAAGGTTACAGATGTGAAAATTGGTATTTTGAATCTCCTTTAAAAATAAAGAAACACATATTCTTTTGTTTTTGGAATATCCACTTAAGGAGATGGGTAAAACGAAGTGAAAAATGATTTTAATTATTTTCATGAGGATACTTATATCACAAAAACTGAAGATGTTACAGAGGTGAAAATTCATATTTGGTGTCCCCTTTAAAAATAGAGAAATACGTATTTCTTTCTTTTTAGAAAATCCACTTAAGGGGGTTGAAAGAATTGAAAAATGAGTTGAATTCTTTGTATGAGGATCCTTATATCTCAAAAACTAAAATGTATTTTAAAAATAAAGAAATATAGATAATTTGTTTTTAGAAATTCCACCTAAGGGAAACAGAAAAAGGGGGTTAATTTTTAAAAATAGCATATCTACAGTATATCTCAAAAACTTAACATATTACAGATGTGAAAACTGGTATGTTTAATCTCTTAAAAATAAAGAAACATGATCTTTTTTTTTTTTTGGAAAAACTACTTGAGGTGGGGGGTTTAAAAGGACTGAAAAGGGGGTTGAAATATTTTACTGATATCTCAAAAACTGAAGATGTTACAGACGTGAAAAATTGGTATTTGTAGTCTCCTTTAAAAATAAAGAAATATGTATTTATTGTTTTTGGAAAAAACATTTGGGAGGGGGGGGGGGAGTGAAAGAATTAAAAAATTAGTTGAAATCTTTGTATGAGAATACTTAAATCTCAAAAAACTAAAAATGTTGGAAACGTGAAAATTGGTATTTGGAATCTCTTTTAAAAATAAAGCAACATGTATTCTCTTGTTTCCAGATAATCCATTTAAAGGAGGTGAAAGAATTGAAAAATTAGTTGAATTATTTGTATGAACATACATACGCAAGAAACTAAATATGTTGCAGACAAGAAACTTGGTATAAGGAAAGTCCTTTAAAAATACAGGAACATGTTTTTTTATCGGAAAAGGCACTTAACGGGAGTGAAAATGAGTTGAATTATTTTTTATGAGGATACTTATATCCCAAGAACTGAAGATGTTACAGACTTGAAGATTGGTATTTGGAATCTCTTTCAAAAATAAAGAAACTTGAATTTTTTTGTTTTTGGAAATTCCACCTATGTGGGGTTGGGAGAAGGACTGATATAGGGGTTGAATTCTTTTTATTCGTTCTGCTTATATCTCAAAAACTGAAGATGTTATAGATGTGGAAATAGATATTTGGAATCTCCTTTAAAAATAAAGAAACATTTTTTAAAATTTATATTTTTCAACTTGAGAGAAGACTGTTTCTCACATGTACAGTTCTATGTAGCATGGTCATCTTTTCTCCAAAAGGCAATACCACAAACGTGGTTAACAAAGAGTTTCTGGGGTAAATGATACTCAATTTTTTGGTGAGGTTTTATACTTTAGGGATTTATAAAAAAAGTACAGTACCGAGGAACAATTACTTTTATCAAATTACGAAATCCACACGAGCGAAGTCGTGGGTAACTGCTAGTTTATTATAAAGAAGCAGTGATCTCATGGTAAAATAAGAGAGAAGGTAAATAATAAGAGAAGCAAGTTGACATATGAGAAAAAGTAGCAGCTACCAGCAGAATACCAAGATTGCTTAGCGAAATTCGAGCGATAAATTCAGAAAGGAAGAAGAATAAGGAAAATTAACACGACAGAAAACAAGTAAATTATCCAAATCTAGCTCTCTTATAAATAAAATAGAGACTGAAGCAGTACTGAAGCTAATATAGTACAACTGAAAGCAGTTTTCATTGGATATCAAAATCAGAAATGCAATTATAAATTACCAACTCATTAAAAATATCTATATGAATTCCAATATCTCATATTTGTATTCTGTTAACCTAAGCACAAGCCTGAAGAATGACATAATGTACAACTAGATGTGCAGTGGGCAGTCTTGAAGATGTCACAATGGATCCAGCCCACCTGATGCGGAGTGTGAAACCAGCTGATCTTTGGTTTCCAACCGCCCGTGTGGAGCAGCCCTAGACTGGATGGCTGATGAATCATCCTGGACCGGAGAATGATAAGCTAAGTTTTCCTAAATTGCAATTCTTAATTGAATTAACGCAAAACAATGTTTGGAAATTGTAGCCTAAGGTATGTTGTTGTTGTTTGTTGCTAGTTGCTTTACGTCGCACCGACGTAGATAGGTCTTATGACGACGATGGGACAGGAAAGGGCTAGGAGTGGGAAGGAAGCAGCCGTGGCGTTTATTAAGGTACAGCCCTAGCATTTGCCTGGTGTGAAAGTAGGAAAACACGGAAAACCATCTTCAGGGCTGCCGACAGTGGGATTCAAACCCACTATCTCCCGAATACTGGATACTGGCTGCACTTAAACGACTGCAGCTATCGAGCTCGGGGCCTAAGGTATGTACCTGTAGTGAGGATACATTCAGGGAAGTGTAACCTCAAAGTCAAGCTCTCACAAATAAGGTATGTTAGAATCGATATATAGTTTGGAATAATTGACAGTGTGTATAAATAAGAATAGGCTGCAATAACTATGGTAATCTTTCTATTGTTATCAGGAATAGGTAGAGTTTACTACGACAGAAAAAGATCAATTATTGAGAAGTGGATGTTATGAATGGATCGAGTAACCTAACGAGTATTTGGAATTAGGTAGTGACATGCAGTAGATGTGTTGTTTTTGTCAATGGGAAAACAAGAAGGAATATTATGGTGGAATAGGAAGGTAGATATTGTCATGTGAGATAATATGTGATCCAGTAAAGTGAAGATAGTTTTATTTGAGTACCGGTACCGGTATTATACACCGAGGGAAATGTGTCTATGAGAAGAGATTAAGATATTTAAGTGTGACATGAATTTGGCAGTAAGTATCTATATGGGTGTATTTGTCTATGTATTGGAATGTTATCTCCGTTTATCACTCACTGTTCCGAATTGCTGTTGATTGGTGCAATCGACAATGTAAATATACTTAAATCTGCAAGTTGCCTTGTGGCGCTGAGTTACGATCTTTCATCGCTCGATAAGCGATCGTTAATTGCGCGCATGCACATAACTCCTTCCTGAAATGTGAGCTATGGCCTGCGGCTACTTGTCCTTGAACTGTGGTACAACAGGGAGGTCGCTTGGCGTGTATCTCCCTAAACATATTTAAGTGTTGGGAACATGGAGTGTGATACTCCGCGCTAGTGCCCTTGTAAACTGAGGCCATTGTCTTAATATTTAATGTTTCATGATTTCCTAATTTTATTTTCCTTTGGTGTATTTGTATAACATGTGAGCTCTGAATTGCTGGGAGTGTGAACCTAACTTCAAACTGTATCGTAAGTTTTGAGCACTTGGAAAAGATGAATAAGGATAATCTACCGTGAAAATGTAAGTAATGATACCTTTTAATATTTTGGTGAACATCTACTGCCATGGATTACTTGAAGAAGGCATTATCTGCAACTAACAGCATGGAATTTCTGGCAACATTATTATGAATTAATCAAATCAACATCCCTACTAAAGTTTGAAACTGGTCAACTAGACTTTCCGTAAACCACTACGTTAATCAAAATGACATTTTCATCGGAATTTTAAAAAAAAATTGTTACAGATCAGTTATATTAAATCTGTATTGTTAAGATTTTCACACATAACTGTAATTTGATTGTGGGGTAATTTGAAAACATGGCATAAGTAGCTTATGAGTCTTAGTATTGTTCTATTTGTTTAGTTTGTGTGAGATTATCGTGTGTATCATATTTTCTCCCCCTTTTATTTTTGCTCGATTTCATTCTGTTCTTTCATGCTTGTAATGTAACCTCCTATTCTGTATCTTTCGTGTGTTACCCAGTGTTGGTGATTTATTATTATGAGATTGTTTTCTTGCCTTCCTGGGGTTGTGTTCAAATTATGCCTCATATGCAATTATGACGTGTCCAAAGCCTCCTTCCGTTAAAATTAAAAATGTAATTCTGGTTATCATTTTAATACCCTGTTAAATTAAATTTCAAATTCAGACAGTTATAACCAATGATTAATGCAATGAATAACGTAATACTACAGTTGTAGAAAATTGAAATTTGTTTCTACCGTTATTTATTTTCCTTTGTTAACGCTCTCATCTCTAATTCATATCTGTGTTTTGTTTATTTTCTTGCTTTGATCTTTTGTTGTATCACCTTTTATCTTATCTTGTGGATGCTTTAATTTTGGGTGGCATTGTCTACTATGAGAGGATTTTGTTAGCTTGGCTTGGGTGGTTGTAAATGCCAGTTCATGTTGTTCCATAAATTGTGGAACTCTTATATTATGTTTCCCTTGTGAAATTCTACTTAGTTGGGAAAATTTGCTTCATTTATTTATTGTCATTTAAATCTTCTTTATTTATCCGTGTAACTTTTTTCTTTTTTCTTTTTTTTTTTTGTTGGGGTCGCATTTCGTTTTTGGGAGTGTGTTCGTCTTCTAGTCATTGCCTAATTATTATCGAGTGAACATTTTAAACATTTCAATTTTAACCTGATTTATAGTTAGCTACAGACCCATAATTTATTTATTAAGTAGGAATTAATTTAACTTAGATGATCATCTATTTATTGGAATTTACCTATGAATTTTCCTTATGGTCCAAGTCATTATAATTTATTTAATTATTTGCAACCTTTTCGGTATTCTAATTTTTCAAGGTTTTAATTAAATATTATTTATTCATTTATTTAAATATATCTGTTTTATTTTAAAATCTTCATATTATTTCATTTCATTGTAAAAATCTATGAAGTATCAGCTATCCAACATTTTTAGCTTTGAAACAGATGGTTCAATTGAATATTATTTAATAACTGAATAAGTGATACCTGCTCCTCAATTTATTTTTCACTGATTTAATTTTAAAAGATATCCAATTGTAGTTATCAAATGAACTTTAAAGCCTAATTCATTAAGTAAATATTTTATTCTAATTTGGAGTTTTGATTTGGTAGTTAGTGATATTGATCAGGCAACCCCTCAAGTAGTTATTAAGATCCTGTCCTCTTTATTCCTTATTATTCTGGGCCCTCCACGCTTTATTTTCGTATGCTACTGACCCCAAGGTAAGTAATTTTGAGCTTGTTGTCAATTTTATCATTTCTCTGTGTTCATTGTTGTCTGTGTAGCTTCGGCGTTGCATTAGGAGGAAATGGCTACATTAACACGATCAATGCTGACGGACTGGATCCGGCCCCTAGCACGCTTCCTGTCAGTGCGCGTGACCCGGATCCGGCCCATGTTGCCATGCTTTTTCTAAGCCATCAGTGTAAGCTCAGCTCTTGACAAAGATATATCGTATGTCGTACGCACCTTGAGTAGTAGTGGCGTAATATATTTTCGCTCGACGTTCGTCGCTCACATCTTGTGGTGATTTTTTTACGATTGTGGCAGTAGTGAGCCTATATGTTATAACTTTGAAATATATTTAAATTGTTTTTATCATGAGTGTGTGATGGCTCACTGCTGTGTTGATTTTTCCGGCAGTGATGATGAGTTTATGAGTGAAGGAAGTGCTGATTCTGAAACGGAATGTGAGGATGAACCGGAACTCAACCCAACCTGGTCAAATCGAATATTTGGCTTGAAGAATACACAATTTAGGAAAAAAAACAAACTGCTAGTGCCGATACCAGGAGGAAACAAGCCAAATGACCAGTTTCTACTGTTGCTTGATAACAATTTGTTTTGTTGTTTTGTGGGCCAAGCACAAAGGAGAAATCGTGCATTATGAGATGGAAGGATGTCGATGTCAATGAACTAAAGACATTTGTGGGTTTGCTTATTCATACAGGAACACTGCAAATGAGCAGACTACAAGATTATTGGAAAACTAACAGGCTTTTATACGCTCCTGCGTTTCGACAGTACATGAACCGGGATCATTTCCTACTTGTATTACAGTGCCTACACTTTTCCCCGGTTAGACTTATTAATGATCCTGAACCCCAGTCATTAGACAGGCTGGAAAAGGTGAGACAAATTATTGATTTTTTCAACAATAAAATGTCCAGCATTTATTATCCTTCATGGGAACTGTCCATTGACGAAGCTATGGTACTTTGGCAGGGTCGCTTGATTTTCATACATACATACATACACACATACATACATACATTATCATTATAGACTGTTATGCCTTTCAGCGTTCAGTCTGCAAGCCTCTGTGAATTTTAACCGCCGCCACAATCCTCGATTTACAACTAGTGTTGTGGCCTCATTTAGTTCTATACCTCTTATCTTTAAATCGTTAGAAACTGAGTCTAACCATCGTCGCCTTGGTCTACCCCTACTTCTCCTACCCTCCAGAGCAGAGTTCATTATTCTTCTAGGTAACCTATCCTCCTCCATTCGCCTCATATGACGCCACCACCGAAGGTGGTTTATGCATACAGCTTCATCCATCGAGTTCATTCCTAAATTAGCCTTTATCTCCTCATTCCGAGCACCCTCCTGTCATTGTTCCCACCTGTTTGTACCAGCAATCATTCTTGCTACTTTCATGTCTGTTACTTCCAACTTATGAATAAGATATCCTGAGTCCACCCAGCTTTCGCTCCCATAAAGCAAATTTGGTCTGAAAACAGACTGATGCAAAGATAGTTTCGCCTGGGAACTGACTTCCTTCTTACAGAATACTGTTGATCGCAACTGCGAGCTCACTGCATTAGCTTTACGACAACTTGATTCAATCTCACTTACTATATTACCATCCTGGGAGAACACACAACCTAAATACTTGAAATTATCGACCTGTTCTAGCTTTGTATCACCAATCTGACATTCAATTCTGTTGAATTTCTTACCTACTGACATCAATTTAGTCTTCGAGAGGCTAATTTTCATACCATACTCATTGCATCTATTTTCAAGTTCCAAGATATTAGACTGCAGGCTTTCGGCACAATTTGCCATTAAGACCAAGTCGTCAGCATACGCCAGACTGCTTACTACATTTCCACCTAACTGAATCCCTCCCTGCCATTTTATACCTTTATGCAGATGATCCATGTAAACTACGAACAACAAAGGTGAAAGATTACAGCCTTGTCTAACCCCTGTAAGTACCCTGAACCAAGAACTCATTCTACCATCAATTCTCACCGAAGCCCAATTGTCAACATAATGCCTTTGATTGATTTTAATAATCTACTTTTAATTCCATAGTCCCCAAGCATCGCAAACACCTTTTCCCTCGGTACCCTGTCATATGCTTTCTCTAGATCTACGAAACATAAACACAACTGCCTATTCCTCTCGTAGCATTTTTCAATTACCTGGCGCGTACTGAAAATCTGATCCTGACAGCCTCTCTGTAGTCTGAAACCACACTAGTTTTCATCCAACTTCCTCTCAGTGACTGATCGCCCCCTCCCTTCCAAGATGCCAGTGAATACTTTGCCTGGTATACTAATCAATGAGATACCTCGATAGTTGTTGCAATCCTTCCTGTTCCCTTGCTTATAGATAGGTGCAATTACTGCTTTTGTCCAATCAGAAGGTACCTTACCAACATTCTATGCTAATCTTACTACTCTATGAAGCCATTTCATCCCTGCCTTCCCACTATACTTCACCATTTCAGGTCTAATTTCATCTATTCCTGCTGCTTTATGACAATGGAGTTTGTTTACCATCCTTTCCACTTCCTCAAGCGTAATTTCACCAACACCATTTTCCTCCTCCTCATGAGATTGGCTGTTCGCAACACCACCAGGATGATTTCCTTTTACATTGAGAAAATGTTCAAAATATTCCCTCCACCTCTCCAGCGATTCCCTGGGATCTATTATGAGTTCACCTGAATTACTCAAAACACTGTTCATTTCCTTTTTCCCTCCCTTCCTAAGATTCTTTATTACTGTCTAGAAAGGTTTCCCTGCTGCCTGACCTAGCCTTTCCAGGTTATTACCAAAATCTTCCCAAGATTTCTTTTTGGATTCAACAACTATTTGTTTCGCTCTGTTTCTTCCATTTACGTACAAATTCCTGTCTGCCTCAGCCCTTGTTTGGAGCCATTTCTGATAAGCCCTCTTTTTATGTTTACAAGCTGCTCTCACTTCATCATTCCACCAAGATGTTCGCTTCTTCCCATCTTTACACACAGCTGTTCCTAGGCATTCCCTTGCTGTTTCTACTACAGCATCCCTGTATGCCACCCATTCACTTTCTATATCCTGAACCTGCTTACTGTCTACTGTTCGAAACTTCTCACTAATCATATCCATGTACTTCTGTCTAATTTCCTCGTCCTGGAGATTTTCTACCCTTATTCATTTGCAGACATATTTCACTTTCTCTACCCTAGGCCTAGATATACTTAGTTCACTACAGATCAGATAGTGGTCTGTATCATCGAAAAATCCCAGGAAAACTTGTACATTCCTAACAGATTTCCTGAATTCGAAGTCGGTTAAGATATAGTCTATTATGTATCTGGTACACCTAGCCTCCCATGTGTAGCTGTGAATAGCCTTATGCTTGAAGAATGTATTCGTAACTGCTAAACCCATACTAATACAGAAGTCCAGTAAACGCTTACCATTCCCATTAACTTCCATATCTTCCCCACATTTACCAATCACCCTTTCGTATCCTTTAGTTCTATTCCCAACTCTTGCATTGAAATCACCCATTAGCACCATTCTATCCTTGCTGTTGACCCTGATCACGATGTCACTCAATGCTTCATAAAACTTGTCAACTTCATCCTCATCTGCACCCTCACATGGTGAATACACCGAGACAATTCTAGTCCTAATTTCTCCAACTGACAAATCTACCCACATCATTCGCTCATTTATGTGCCTAACAGAAACTATGTTGCGTGCAATGGTATTCCTGATAAAGAGCCCTACCCCAGATTTTGCCCTTCCCTTTCTAACACCCGTCAAGTACACTTTATAATCTCCTATCTCTTCCTCGTTGTCTCCCCTTACCCGAATATCACTTACTCCTAGCACATCCAGATGCATCCTCTTTGCAGACTCAGCTAGTTCTACTTTCTTTCTTCCATAAGCCCCATTAATATTGATAGCTCCCCATCGAATTCCATTTCTTTTGCCAAGTTGTTTCCAAGGAGTCCCTCGCCTGTCAAATGGGAGTGGGACTCTGTTACCCCCATAGGTCCGCGGCTTGCTTAAAATGTTCTGAGCTCGGTAAATTCATGAAGCAGGATGCTACCCTACTTGCACATAGTCCAAGTGAGGATCTCTCCTCTAACGGGTTATGGACCATTGGTGAATTGTATAGTCCTAGCCACCTGAGCACAAGGAGGGCCACGACTCAGAATATGTCCGAGATGCCCACTCCCATTCCATAGCAACTGGTATCCCGACTCTCAGGACCACTTACTAGGCCACTCAGCCGTTGCCCATGGTTCACGATCTAGGACGTGACTACAATAACCCACACCATGAGCAGTATATAAAGGGGAGGGTCCGCCTCTGTGTAGTGGTTAGTGTGATTAGCTGCCACCCCCGGAGGCCCGGGTTCGATTCCCGGCTCTGCCATGAAATTTCAAAAGTGGTACGAGGGCTGGAACGGGGTCCACTCAGCCTCGGGAGGTCAACTGAGTAGGAGGGGGGGGGGGGGGGGTTGGATTCCCACCTCAGCCATCCTGGAAGTGGTTTTCCGTCATTTCCCCACTTCTCCTCCAGGAAAATGCTGGGATGGTACCTAACTTAAGGCCACAGCCTCTTCCTTCCCTCTTCCTTGTCTATCCCCTCCAATCATCGCATCCCCCACCAAGGCCCCTGTTAAGCATTGCAGGTGAGGCCGCCTAGGCCCTGACCCAATGTCTCACGCTCCAGGACACTGCCCTTGAGGCAATAGGGGTAGGATCCCTTGCTGTGTCCAAGGGAGAAGCAGATTAAGAAAGAAGAAGATATAAAGGGGAAATGGCATAAGTATAGTATAAAACTTTATGCCCCTCTAAATGAACCTGAGGGCCTCATTTTCCAATTTATTGTGTATGCCGGAGCCAACGACCAGTTGTCTGGGAGAGGACACTCTACAAACGTGGTCACTGATCTTTTGGAGCAACTTCTGAATAATGGCCATGCCGTGTTCATGGACAATTATTATAATAGTTTTGCGCCAGCGTCTAAGCTGCTGTCAGAAAACACATACAGTACAAGAACACTCCGAGCTGACTGGCAGCACAACCCTCCAATTGTGAAGACGGCAATACTGCCTAAAGGTGGAACCATCGCTCAGTACGCTGAGGGATTTATGGTGGGCAAATGGAGGGACGAGCGAGTGGTACAATACATTTCCTCGCAATTTGAGAACACAATGGTCACTGTCACAAGGAAAAGAAAAAAAAACTTAGCCAATAGTGCAATATTTTTTTTGCTAGTGGTTTTACATTGCACCAACACAGATAGGTCTTACGGCGACGATGGGATAGGAAAGGGCTAGGAGTGGGAAGGAAGTGGCCGTGGCCTTAATTAAGGTACAGCCCCAGCATTTTCCTGGTGTGAAAATGGGAAACCACGAAAAACCATCTTCAGGGCTGCCGACAGTGGAATTCGAACCCACTATCTTCCGAATGCAGGCTCACAGCTGTGCGTCCCTAAATGTACGGCCAACTCGCTCGGTAACTACAGTTTAATGACTGAAAATGTATTTATGACAGATACTAGTGGAATTAAATTAAACAAGGAAATGAATTGAAGTAGTGCAACTGTATCTATAATACAAAAGAGAAAAGTCACGTCTTTGTAGTTTGGAAGCCATGTAAAACTGGTCTGTGGCCATGATCATGATATCATCAGTCATGCAAAACTACGAGCTTGCTTGCTAGCTTTTAAACTTCCACATCCGCTTGGTTAAGCTCTCATAGCACATTCCCCAATAACAAACCATGGCTGTTGGCCTCTCTGAACTTTATGAACTCTATAGAGCTATGATATAATGGATACTGTACATTGACTTTCCGCAATTTTAGTGACATCCTCCCCTTGTATGTTTGAGCAGAATCCTTCTCAAAGCTCTAATGTTCATCTTTTAACATATTTTGTTTCTGTTCCGCCATGATAAGGTCCAGGACAGCTTCCACATACAGTTAATTAGACATCACAAATATTTAAATTGGTGAAGCTCTCATAGATCATCCTCTAATAATAATAAATAATGATGTTATTTGCTTTATGTCCCACAAACTACTACTATGGTTTCCGGAGATGCAGAGGTACCGGTGTTTAAGTCCCACAGGAGTTTCTTTATGTGCCAGTAAATCTACCAGCACGAGGCTGACGTATTTGAGCACCTTCAAATACCACCGGACTGAGCCAGGATGGAACCTGCCAAATTGGAGTCAGAAGGCCAACACCTCAACCGTCTGAGCCACTCAGCCTGGCAGAATGATCATCCTCTACCACATGATCATCCTCTACCACGAAACCATAACTGAGGAGTGTTCGTGCCCTCTCTGAACTTTGAGAACATTATCAAGAGCTCGTCAAGAACTTGCAGTAAATACCGTATAATCTCGAATACCACCCGCACAGTTTTTTCAAAAATATCGCTTCCAAAATTGGGTGTGGGTCTTATTTAAAATTTTGGGAAATTTATCTTTCCGAATGTGCGTAAATCGGGCATCACCGCCGGTGCAGCTTGGCAACAATGCTCTCTCCGCTCTCAGTATACGCTACTTCCACACTTGGCGACAGTCTCACGCATGTTCTCGGAGTATCAACATGAATTCCACAAAGTGTTTGCGATCTTTTACTGCGAGTGAGAAAATAAAAGTAGTTCGGGAAGCCAAATTTATTGGAAATTGTGCCGCCGGTAGGAAATACGATATTGACGAGTCGTGTTTCCGCGATTGGAGAAAGAAGAAAAATGTGCTATTAGCATGTATTGGTGATCGTAGAGCTTTACATGGATTGAATGTACAGTTTCCAGAAACTGAAAAAAAAAGACTTGATAAGTATGTGACATAAAGGCGGGAAATGGGATATGGAGTGTCAACCGAAATGTGTCAGCTAAAGGCATTAGAGATCGCAAAGGAACTTTCATCAGAAGGGTTTAAGGCAAGCTGAGGATGGGTTTGTAATTTTTATAAAAGAACTGGGTTGAGCATACGAAGGTGTACCTCAATTTCACAGCGTCTTCCTGGTGCCTACGATGAGAAGTTATTGTCGTTTCAGCGTCACATAATTCGGTTGCGGAAGGAAAATGCATATTTGTTTTCCCAAACTGGCAATGCAGATCAGACGCCAGTCTACCTTGAAATGCCACTGGACAGGACTGTGAATGTTAAGGGTGCGAAAAGGGTGCGAAAAGTGTTCCCATTAGAACAGGTGGTAATGAAAAACAACGGTGTACGGTAATGTTGTGTATTCTCGCCGACGGAACCAAATTGCCGCCGTACATTGTTTTCAAGCGAAAGATGCTTCCTAAAAATCTACCTGCTGGTGTTATCGTCAGAACTCAGAACTCCGGCTGGATGGACAGTTCACTTGTGGAAGAATGGGTAAAGTGTGTCTGGCAACGTCACCCTGGTGCACTATTGGGACAAAAGAGATTACTTGTTCTTGACAGTTACCGCGGCCACACAAGAGACCCTGTGAAGAAACATATCAAGGACAGGAAAACTAACCTAGCAGTCATTCCAGGCGGGATGATGTCTATGCTACAGCCGCTGGATGTCTGCGTGAACCGTCCATTTAAAGCAGCCTTGAAACAGCTCTATACAGAATGGATGGCAGCTGATAATCACACACCGACGCCAACTGGTCGCATTCAGCGCCCGGAAGTTCAGCTGCTGTGTTTGTGGATTTTGACGGCATGGAACCATATCCCTGGGGACCTCATATGGAAGAGCTTCAGGGAATGTAGCATTTCTAATGCTATGGATGGCAGCCATGCCAACATTTTGTGGGAAGGTGATGGTGATGAAAGTTACGAAGTTTGTACTGTTGATGATGATGAATGAACTCATTGGATATCATTCTGGAAATGTTTGTTTACTTTTATTTGTATTTTTTAATCATCTGATGTGTGTTAGTAAAGATTGTAAATAATTTTGACTTCACTTTTTTTAATTTAAAATTTGTTCTTTAAAAATAAGGGTTCGGGTCTTATTCGGTGGTGGGTGGTATTCAAGATTATATGGTATCTGCTATTTTGGGGGATTAAAGCTCAATTCAATGGCAAAATCTTCACACTGCTATAGAAAATATTAGTGTCAACTACCGTCATGATGATTTCAGTCCCCTCAACTTCTTTAGTTGAAATGTCAGGAAATGTCTACTACTCCATTGGTAAATTCTTAAGATCAATACCAGTGGAATGTTAAGCTTTGGTACTAATGACTGTAATTTCTATGGATTTGAGCCACCACTATCCATGCACTGTGAGATCAAGCAACTCTCAGCCGATCTTTCATAATAGCAGTATCAGAGAATTGCTAGACTGTCCACTAAACAACCCTTTTCCATATCCTGAAGCTTTTCTACTCTAATCCATATGCAGACAGACAAAGGGTTAGAAATCCAAATTTTAAAGGAATTTTAAAGCCAACTTTAGCAATTGAAATATGTTTTATATATGATGAAATTCGGCAATAATTTTACTAGGCCTATAATCTGAAAACTAAAAGTGACACATTAAAAAAGAAATTGATTAGACATGAACAAAAATTTTATATTTCTCACATAATATGTAAAAATATGTAATATTACCCAAGAATATTTAAAAATACATACATACATACATACATACATACATACATACATACATACATACATACATACATACATACATACATCATTATAGACCATTATGCCTTTCAGCATTCAGTCTGCAAGCCTCTGTGAATTCACTAAACGTCGCCACAATCCTCTATTTGCAACTAGTGCTGTGGCCTCATTTAGTCCCACACCTCTTATCTTTAAATCGTTAGAAACTGAGTCTAAACATTGTAGTCTTGGCCTCCTTCAAGTTCTCTTAACCTCCATAAGAGTCCATTATTCTCCTACGTAACCTTTCTTCCTCCATTCGCCTCACATGACCCCACAACCGAAGGCGGTTTATGCGTACAGCTTCATCCATCGAGTTAATTCTTAGCCTTTATCTCCTCATTCAAAGCACCCTCCTGCCATTATTTCCACCTGTTTGTACCAGCAATCAATCTCGCTAAATATCATGTCTGTTACTTCTAACTTATGCATAAGATATTCTGAGTCCACCCAGCTTTTGCTACCGTAAAGCAAAGTTGGTCTGAAAACAGACCGATGTAAAGATAGCTTCATATGGAAGCTGACTTCCTTCATACAGAATACTGTTGATAGCAACTGCCAGTTTACTGCATTAGCTATACTGCACCTTGATTCAATCTCACTTACTATATTACCACCCTGGGAGAACACACAACTTAAATACTTAAATTATCTACCTGTTCCAACTTTGTATCACCAATCTGGCATTCAATTCTCTTGGATTTCTTACCTATTGACATCAATTTAGTCTAATTTAGGCTAATTTTCATACCACACTCATTGCACCTATTTTCCAGTTCCAAGATATTAGACTGCAGGTTTTCAGCACAATCTGCCATTAAGACCATGTCGTCAGCATAGGCCAGACTGCTTACTACATTTCCACCTAACTGAATCCCTCCATGCCACTTTATACCTTTCAGCAGATGATCCATGTAAACTACGAACAACAAAGGTGAAAGATTACAGCCTTGTCTAAACCCTGTAAGTACCCTGAAACAAGAATTCATTCTACCATCAATTCTCTCACTGCAGGGCAATTGTCAGCATAAATACCTTTGATTGATTTTAATAATGCACCCTTAATCCCATAGTCTCCCAGTATGGTGAGCATCTTTTCCCTTGGTACCCTGTCATGTGCTTTCTCTAGACCTACAAAACATAAACATAACTGTCTATTCCTCTTGTAGCATTTTTCAATTACCTGGCACATACTGAAAATCTGATCCTAACAGCCCTTTGTGGTCTGAAACCACACTGGTTTTCATCCAACTTTCTCTCAACCACTGATCGCGCCTCCCTTCAAGATGCCAGTGAATACTTTGCCTGGTATACTAATCAATGAGATACCTCGATAGCTGTTGCAATCCTTCCTGTTCCCTTGCTTATAGATAGGAACAATTACTGCTTTCATCCAATCTGAAGGCACCCTACCAACACTCCATGCTAATCTTATTACACTTATGAAGCCATTTCATCCCTGCCTTCCCACTACTACTTCACCATTTAAGGTCAATTTCATTTATTCCTGCTGCTTTATGACAAGGAGTTTACTTACCACCTTTCCCACTTCCTCAAGTGTAATTTCACCAACATCATTTTCCTCCTCCCCATGAGCTCGGTTATTCACGACACCATCAAGATGATTTCCTTTTACGTTGAGAAAATTTACAAAATATTCTCTCCACCTGTCCAGTGATTTCCTCGGATCTATTATGAATTCACCTGAATTATACAAAACACTGTTCATTTCATTTTTCCCTCCCTTCCTAAGATTCTGTATAACTGTCCAGAAAGGTTTCCCTGCTGCTTGACCTAACCTTTTAGGTTATTACCAAAATCTTCCCACGACTTATTTTTGGATTCAACAACTATTTGTTCCGCTCTGTTTCTTTCATCTACGTACAATTCCATGTCTGCATCAGCCCTTGTTTGGAGCCATTTCTGATAAGCCTTCTTTTTACATTTACAAGCTTACAAGCTGCTCTCACTTCATCATTCCACCAAGATGTTCGCTTCTTCCCATCTTTACACACAGTTGTTCCTAGGCATTCCCTTGCTGTTTCTACTACAGCATCCCTGTATGCCACCCATTCTCTTTCTATATCTTGAAACTGCTTACTGTCCATCATTTGGAACTTCTCACTAATCATATCCGTGTACCTCTGTCTAATTTCTTCATCCTGGAGATTTTCTATCCTTACGCATTCGCAGACAGATTTCTCTTTCTCTATCCCAGGCACAGAGATATTTATCTTAGAGATGAAGCTTCCACGGTGTGTAGAATTATTTAGTTTATTTTCTGGGTTGAACCGTGTTGTTGTTACCTGTACATTATGTACAGTTTGCCGACATTTCAAATACACTGCAGTATTCTTTTTCAAGGCGACTGAAATACCCCTACTTGATCCGAGGTAGTCAGTTCCCAGGCAGCAATCACACTATACGGGTGGTTCCTGACCTTGGTCTTTTATATCCTAGCCTTTATGGCTGACTGGTTCCTGACCTTGGTCTTTTATATCCTAGCCTTTCTGGCTGACATAAGAAGTAATTCTTGGATGCCTATCATTCATAGTTTAAGACATACAGACCACAACATTAACACGCAGTCCGAACCTTCAATTACATAACAGCGCGGGCAGGCCCCACTACCTGGCTGTGACACATACCTTTCAAAATTATCACGAGACAGCCAGGGGGCTTACGTCAGCCAGAAAGGCTAGGATATAAAAGACCAAGGTCAGGAAACACCCTTATAGTGTGATTGCTGCCTGGGGACTGACTACCACAGATCGAGTAGGGGTATTTCAGTCGCCCTGAAAAAGAATACTGCAATATATTTGAAACGTCGGCAAACTGTACATAATGTACAGATAACAACAACACAGTTCAACCCAGAAAATAAACTAAATAATACAGATACTTAGTACCCTACAGATCAGATAGTGGTCTGTATCATCGAAAAACCACCGGAAAACCTGTACATTCCTAACAGATTTCCTGCATTCTAAGTCGGTTAAGTTATAGTCTATTATGGATCTGGTAGTGGTGAACAGCCTTATGCTTGAAGAATGTTCGTAATTGCTAAACTCATGCTAGCACAGAAGTCCGGCAAATGCTTCCCATTCCTATTTGCTTCCATATCTTTGCTAGTTAGGCCATATTTTTTATTTATTATTATTGATATTTGTTTTACGTCGCACCGACACAGATAGGCCTTATGGCGACGATGGAATAGGAAAGGTCTGGGAGTGGGAAGGAAGTTGCCGTGGCCTTAATGAAGGTACAGCCCTAGCATTTGCCTGGTGTGAAAATGGGAAACCACGGAAAACCATCTTCAGAGCTGCCGACAGTGGGGTTCGAACCCACTATCTCCTGGATGCAAGCTCACAGCTGCGCGTCCCTAAATGCGCGGCCAACTCGCCCGGTGCGGTTTTTTTTTTTTTTTTTTTGTGCCTGTACAATTATTCTACATTTCTCAGTTTTTAATAACCATTAACTTAAAATTGGCATCATAATATCAACGAGAACCCGTTGAAAATTTGCCAGCAGTACCTGTTCCACATATCTTTACACTACAATGATACATCACGAAAATATTCCTGCTGTATATAAAACTTACTTTTACTAAGCGTCAGGTACAGAAGATGTGTTATAGCACTGCCACTGAGTAGCCATGACCTTTCTCAGAATTTGAAGGCTCGCATGTTTTGATGCCCTTTTGCAGATTTGAGAAACGTTTTGTACTCCAATATGTTTTCTCGAACGTAGTCGTTCTGAAGACTACAGTACTTGCATTTTGTTGATGGGGCAAGTACTTTTAATGTAACCAGGCATTGTTATTTTTATCTTTCCTTTTTTACTTGTTCTTTTTTCAGAATGGGAAAATAGCTCAATGGTGTCAAGGAACCTTATGTTATACTAGTCCGACTACACACTAACATCTACATGGGAACAATTCTCTGACACTTGTTTGTTCTTTTCATCTACTTACATTCCACTTATTTAGAGGCTTGTCACCCAATTCTGCCCTTTCTGTTTTCAATTCTGTAACATGTTGACTAAACTTCTATCTTGTGGTACAGTGTTATAAAGATAGTGGTAATGAATGGTTGGGCCTAATATCCACACTTTATAAAATTATGTTATTTTACTTGGCTGTAGACTTGAGCAATTTATATTCATTAACTTCTTACACGTACTTTTATTCATTTTGATTATGTAATTTGAAAGCAAAACCTATCTACCTTCAAAACTGCATGCTGTAAACCCTTTTGTAAGTTTTCCTCTTTATTCTGTTTTGTTATTTTCATCTCGATGATTTTGTTTTGCTGAACTAAATGTACTGTAAATGAAGTGTGATTACTCTCTCTTGAGATAACCTACCAACTCCTCCCATTGACTCACCTCATTTCTTGACTCATTGTTCTGATATGTCATTCATTCAAGATTCTTTATTATTTCTGTTAACCCATTCATTGTTAGCCTTTTAAATCTCCTGCTGGTGTTAGCACATTGCCAACAGCCCTTGTGGTTTCACTTTGTGCATTTAACTGGAAAACAGGTCATTCACAATCACTGTAGTTTTAGTTTCATAAAAGTATCACAAAAATGACCTAAAATCTCCCGAATACTGGCCGCACTTACTTCAGGCTTTTAGACAGATAAAAATATGGTAACCAACACCATACGTTTTGTTAGAAAAAATGTAAGAACCACATGTGCTGACTGCTGAAATGTACCATCATGCTTCAACCATTGTTTCGAGCATACCATACTAAACTCAACATGTAACGTCACATACAAATAAATTCTACTAGTATTTCAAGAAAAGTATTTTTTCCAAAACAATCAGTAAAGTACAAGAAATATTTCATCAAAATAATCCGTGATAAATCTACATCCATAACATGCAATAGGCGTTTTTTTTTTGCTTGATGACAACATGCCGTCCATAACGACGGGGACCAGGTTATTGGGGCGTGATAGGTCTCGCTTACTAAAATTACAAAGAGACTTGAGAACTGATTTTTGAGAGTTCATAAATATCATACCTTCTTCTGGTGGTTGTCTATTCCTATCTATCTTCTTAATATCATCCAACGTGACATCATCTCTGGAAAAGAGACCTCCATGCATAGCCTATGAAAAAGAATCAATATTTATTACTTACAATTTAAGGTACCATAATATACTTCATTTAAAAAAATTACCAAACAATGAAGTACATGCAGGAAATGGCAACCGATGTACACCCATGCTAATGAATACCTACTTTAGGGCATTCTATCGATTGACACAATAAACACGTAATCTTGGTAAAAAAAGAAAAGACCACATGGAAAAAATTACTGTACAAAAACTTAAAATATAAGTTCAGAGAAGAAGGAATTTCTTAAATTAAAAGTGAGAAGATATTTAATCTCCACACAATAAAACAGAAATGACAACTGAGAAAGAAATTTCACTTCCAAAATACATATAAAAGAAAGCAAGCTTGTACTATTACAAATACATACTCTGGCATCTTGGGAAACTGTAGAAGTATTTATTGTAATGCAAAACCATAACATTATTATTATTATTATTATTATTATTATTATTATTATTATTATTATTATGCGTGAATGGTCCCTTTTGGAACATACAAAGCTTTATTTATGATTTTGGTTGCAGAGGATCCAGGATGCTTTCATCTGTTGACTTGGAACTTCATTCTCTGGAGTAACTTCCCACTTGTCAATTTTCTTTCTATATATATTTCTATTCTAAATTTCTTCAGGTTGAATTTGTGCATTCTTCATGTCCACTTTTGTTTGTTGTATCCAAGGGAAATTCTTCAGTTTATAAATCTTCCAAGAACTTTGTGGGTTTGTCTGGTTTATGGAAGCCTCTTAACATGTTCATAAAATTTTAGCCTTCTTTTCCTGAGTTCTGCCACAATATTAGATATTTTTTCTGTGGATTTCCGCATTTGGAGGCGGTACCCTTCTATGTGTGTCTTGGTCCTAAAATTTTCCTCACGATTTTTTGCTCTTCTTTTATGATATTTTCCAGCTCGCCCTTTTTATAAAGTGTTAGAGTTTCCCCTGCATATAAAGCCTCAGGTTTGCTTACAGTATTGTAATGTTTAATCTTAACGTGGAGAGACATACATTTCTTGTTGTAGATTTCTCTTGTTCTCCCATATGCTCGTAGATTTTGGACACGGTTGTTTTGGGTTATTTTTTTCCTGTCCGGTTGGTTCAAGGATTTTGCCCAGGCATTTGAAGTGAGGGACTCTGTTGATTTGTCTGTATTTTGCATTGAGACTATGGATGTCTAGTTTTGAACAGAAAAATTCAGTTTTCTGGAAGTAGATGTGAAGTCCAACCTTTCTGACACATTCCTGGAGAATTTCAACTTGCTTTATCGCTGTGACTTCATCGCTGGACAAAAGGGCCAGGTCATCCACAAAGGCTTAGCATGGAATTTCAAGTTTGTTTTTTTGTGTCCCAATGTTTACTGGGTTCCAGCTATTTTGTGCTTTCAGGTCTTTTTTCCCTCATCACCTTATCTAGAGCGAGGTTGAAGAAGAGGGGTGACAATCCATCTCCTTGCTGGACACCAGTTTTTATCAGGAATTCGTCTGAGATTTCTCCCATGAATTTCACTCTTGACTTCGTGTCAGTGAGGGTCTGTTTGGTCAAGTTCAGCGTTTTAGAGTCTAGTCCCTGTTCCTTCAGGATGCTGAACAGAGATTGACGATCAATTGAATCATAAGCCTTCTTGAAATCTATGAAGGTACAGATGATTGGAAGGTTTCTGAGGGCCCTGAATTTTAGAGCAGTTTTGAAGTTGAAGATCTGTTCAGTGCACGATCTGTGAGAGCGGAACCCAGCTTGATATTCACCAATCTTATGTTCGAGTTGTTCTTGTATTCTTTTCAACAGGCATGCAGAGAAAATTTTGTAGCCGACTTCAAGGAGGGATATTCCCCTATAGTTGTTGACATCAGTTTTGTCTCCTTTTTTGTGAAGTGGATGAATTAAGGCACATTTCCATTCTTCGGGGAATTTTTCGTATTTTCAGATTTTCTGTATGATTTCTGTAAGTTTCATGAGTGAATTTGGACCAAGATTCTTAAGGAATTCTGCAACAATCCCGTCTCTTCCTGAGGTTCTGTTGTTCCTTAGTCATTTAATGTGGCGCTGAATTTCTTCCTGGTTTGGTGGAGGTGATTCTGGCTGAGTGAAACTGGATGCTTCTTCAAGAAATCTTTCAGTGGGTTCGGGGCAGTTAAGAAGTTCTGAGAAGTGCCGAGCAAGTTCTTGGTCGTTTTCTTTATTAGTAAGCGCCAATTTTCCATCTTGTTTCCTGAAACATAACTTCTTTGGAATGTATCCTCTGATTTTTTCTGTGAATGTCCTGTAGAAACCCCTTGTGTTGTGATTTCTAAAGTTTTCTTCAATTGAGTCCAGTTGTTCTTTCAGGCGCTTTCTTTTTTCTTGCCTGATGGTTTTGGATACTTATTTTCTGGTCTCATATTATTCTTGTTGAGTTTTCTGGGATTTTCTACTGTTGTATTTCTGAAATGCAGATTTTCTTATCTCTAGGGCTTGATCACATACCGAGTTCCACCAGGGGTGTTTTGTATTCCTTTTTAAGGGTACCATTTCTCGTACCTTCTGTAAGATTTTGGTGTGGAATTCATCCCATGTTTTAGCTGGTTGATTTTAACCATGCTTCTTTGAGATCTGTAACAGGAATGCTTTTTAAGTCAAATTTCTGTTGTTGGATTTTCTTGGGGTGGTATTTTCTTGGAGTAAATTTTACTTTAACTCTTGTCAGATAGTGATCACAGTCGATGTTTGCTCCTCGTCTCACTTGTACAACATGTACCTCTTTCTGTGGCGGATATGAGACAGCTACATGATCAATCTGAAATCTGCCAATGGATTTGATGGGTGACCTCCAGGTTTTTTGTTTCTTGGGATGCTTCCTGAGGGATATCGACATGATTTTAAGGTTGCACTGTTGACATAGTTCAATGAGTCTTGAACAGATTTTGTTGGTGAATTTATGCGCCGGGCTAAAGTCCGACGGTTTTCCTGTGTTCCTTTTCTTGGCCAATTTGTGCATTGAAATCGCCTAAGAGGATTTTAACGTCATCCTTTGGAATTTTTGACATTACCTTTTCAACTTTGTACCAAAATTTGTCCACGTTTTTGGGGTTCTTCTTGTTGTCTATATTTATAGGAGTGTGTGCATTTATTAATGTGTATCTTTTATTGGTACACTGAATCCTCACAGTCATTAGACGATTGTTGATGGAATTAACTTCTTGGATCGAGTTCAGTATACTTTTACGTACTATGAAGCTCATACAAAATAAAGTGGTCCTATTTAGAATCTTTTGGTCTGTTTTACTTTTGAATATATGGTAATTTCCATAATCCAAGGTGGCATCATCAGTAGATCGAGTTTCCTGCAGGGCAAGGATAAGAATCTTTTGTCGATCAACTTCTGTGACTAAATTTAGTAATTTTCCTGGTTGAATCAAAGTGTTGATATTGAATGTACTAATGTATGTGGGCGTTTTGTGGGACAGTTTACCAGAAAGCTCAGACTCTCTCCCATGTTTTCGTGGTCGTCCAGGCTCCCCAGAATCCCAAAGCCTGGTTGCCGTCTCAATGCGACGGATGGATTGGGTACCACCTGGGGTGATGTTGTTACTGCGCCCACAAATAATGTTTGGCTTGTAACAGGAGATCCAGCAGTGCTGGGTGCTTAGAACCAGGTATGGTTATTTCCTGGAGCTTGGTATTGCCGCCGAACCCACAAGGTGTCAGAGGCGGACTAGGAAGCCGGTGGATACCACTCAGACACACCTGGATTTTAAACAGGCTTTTTATTACTATCCTAAAAAGCAAAAATGCCTCTTCCACCAGTTCCGCCACACCAATGATCTTCATCTCCACCTTCACTGCCGTTGAGGTCTTCACTCGTAACCCTGAGCTGAGATCCTTACCAGATGATACACAACGGGTCAGTGTGCTCTGGCACTCACGTAGGCAGGTGCGCCACTCCCTAGGCAAGGCTGCATCCAAAGAGGGTCCCTACCTGCTAATAACATTATTATTATTATTATTATTATTATTATATACTTCCACAAAAATGTTGAAATCATTAACACAGCCTCGAGACTTCCAGTTTTACATGGAATCTGAATATATACGACTTATAATTTTAAAAATCCCATGTGTATTGGCTGGGATTTAAATCACATTCGCCTTGGGAAGAAGTCGGTGACGATGTCACTTATCTATTATATAAAAAAACATACACACTCTCCCCCTTTCCTTACCTGACTTCACACTGACTTTACAGTAGTCTTGAAACATGTGGTGCCTAAAGTATAATGTGCAGTCTAGAGATGGGCAATAAGTGGTCTCAGGGTCAGCTGGGCTCGTGCGTGTCTGCCTGCACTACAGAGCGAGGCTGGGCTTGTTACGTCACGACGGCCACATCAAGGCAGCTCGGCTAACAGGACTTGTCTTCCTTTACAGGCTGGGCTTGCTACGGCTGGCATACCGGCCAGGATGGCTGAGCGGCTGTTTACAGGTGTGCTGCGTTCCAACAGTTTGCACCTTTCTCTTCTGAATTACACGAAACAGACATTTGGTTCTGTTTTGTAAATAATGTACTTGTAACAATCACAACTAACCACCGCTGTAATCTCAGGCTAGAATTCTAGTTCCTTATCCACGTCCAGGTACGATTCGCAGTACTAGATGGTGGAACCAAAAGAGCATGTTTTGTACTGTTGAACTGCTGTCTCCTTCTAAATCATCCATGGCTTCTTTGAGAGGTTCTAGGAAGTAAATCAAGTCATTCATGAGTTCTTTAAGGACTGCTTCCAGTTTATTTCTCACTTTTTTCTTTTTTGCCTGCAGTTGCAGGCGATAGGTCTTCTAATCATTTTACCGCATTGCTTATGAACAGAGTTTAGCATTCTCAGCTTCATATTCCATCTTGTTTCTACATGCTGATACAGAGTTGCTTGACACGACTAACTAAACCTGTTGCATAAAATAAATTTCATTTTAGGCCCGTATTGTCATTCGTGTACGTAATTAAAAGGTATAATCAAATGTTCCACCTTTACAATACTATTTTTATTTTTATTTTTTTGCTAGTGGCTTTACGTCGCACCGACACAGATAGGTCTTATGGTGATGATGGGATAGGAAAGGCCTAAGAGTTGGAAGGAAGCGACCATGGCCTTAATTAAGATACAGCCCCAGCATTTGCCTGGTGTGAAAAAGGGAAACCACGGAAAACCATCTTCAGGGCTGCCGACGGTAGGATTCGAACCCAGTATCTCCTGAATGCAAGCTCACAGCTGCGCACCCCTGACTGCATGAACAAATCACCCGGTAAAAGATTTTTATTTATTTAATTAACATTTAAAAAAACTATTAGTACAGGTTTCATCTGTCTTGTAGACATCATCATTCAAATAATTGTAAGATTACGAACAATGAACACGGACAAAAAACACATTAAAATGACTCGGATTACCGAATATGTAGGTTAAAAGTTCAAGTTAGAAATTATGTTGGAATGTTCTGGAGGACAATATTTGGTACTATTAAAATGAAAAATAAAGATTTTGAACACATGAGATAGTTCAGTAAAATTATGGTAACTGAGTCCTTCTTGGTGTGATGATGACGACGTGTTAATAAGATTCAGTTTGCCGAATATGTTGATTAAAACTTAAGTTTGGAGAATGTTATGGAGCACAAATGTTTAGTTCTAATAAAGCGAAGACAAAAATTATTGAACATATGTTAAACGTGATAGTTCCAATAAAATAAAATTGAGTTCTTCTTGTTGGCATGATGATGTTAACAACTCCTAGTTATAAGGCGGGCGGAGTACCTGACTGTGATTTCATAGGTAAAGAAATTGTGTGCAGTTGAGTGTCCCTAGAACATAAATGGCGGCTATTAATAACATTAAAAGGAGGCAAGTTTTGAAGCATCTTGTAATTACAAAAGAATGAAATAGTATGAGACACATCTGACTACTTACGTCCCTGCCTGCCCAAGAATGGTTAGCTCGAAGCATGTGTTGATGTTGACGGCTGACTGGAGGTGAACTGTGGAGGCCGTGTGTGATGGAAGCTGGTTTGAAGGGAGAACAGGGGAGGGTGAGACTTGTTCAAATAGAAACTGCTGAACAATGCCTTGAAAAGCACATTCACAGTTTCTGAAATTTCATTTAAATTGTAAGCAGGATTGCATTTTTGGTCTATATTAATAAAGATGTTTTCTAAAACATTATGTAAATTGCCCTTATTTTAAAAGTAGAGAGTTTTTAAGTCCCGCTCTATGGAGGTGAAAGAATGATTGGACTCTGCTATAAGAGTACTCATGCTGGAAAATTTTTTGTGTCTGGAGGCCTTGACGTGTTCTTCATATCTAATTAAAAAGCTTCTTCCAGTTTGTCCGACGTAACTCACTGAACATTGGTTGCAATTTAACATATATACACCTGATTTGTGGTATTTATTTCTGATGTTAATGATTTTGTCCAGGTTATAAAGAAGATTTGCTTGTTATTGATTGTTTTAAAGGCAATGTTGACATCATGTTTCTTAAGAGTATTTGTGATTTCGTAAATACTTTTATTGGCGTAAGTGAAGGTGGCGTACTTATCTGTTTTCTTTTTTGTCTCTCTGAGCAGAGTTGAGGTGGATTTGTTAACAATTTTACTGACCATCCTGTGTATGAAACACCTGCAAAAACATTTTTTTCTCACAATAAAGTAGATGTATTGAGTTATTTTTTCCAATTCACGACAGATAAAGGGATGTTAAAAGCTCTATGAATTTTTTTTGCTAGCAGATTTACGTCACACCGACACAGATAGGTCTTATGGCGACGATGGGATAGGAAAGGCCTAGGAGTTGGAAGGAAGCGGCTGTGGCCTTAATTAAGGTACAGCCCCAGCATTTTCCTGGTGTGAAAATGAGAAACCATGGAAAACCATCTTCAGGGCTGCCGACATTGGGATTCGAACCCACTATCTCCCAGATGCAAGCTCACAGCCATGCGCGCCTCACTGCATGGCCAACTCGCCCGGTAAGCTCTATGAATTAGGCTATGAAATGTTGCTCTTTTTTGAGAGTCCAGGTGCATAGAATCTTGACGAATAGTGTTTACGGTTTGGGTGGGCTTTCTATAGATATTATAAGAAAATTTGTTCGAGCTGCTATTAATAGTGAGATATAAAATGTTTAAAGAATTATTGGTTTCAACTTCTGAAGTGAACTTGATCAATCGGTCAACCACATTTAGTTGTTCAAGGATGATATCGCCGTTGGTGGTGATGTGATCTATTACGGCAAAGGTATTGTCGACATAGCACGTCCAGAACACAATTCCTTTGATTTTATTCTGAATCTTGGTGTTTTCCAAATGGTTCAAATAAATTTCTGCCAGGAAGACTGTCCAGCTTATAGATTTTACATTTAAAAGTGAAGTAGTTGTTAGAAGTTACAAATAATTCTAAAATGTTTAAGAACTCTTCAATTTCCTGTGTCCTCAATTTACTATGTTTTCAAAAATTGTCCTTGATTATCTTTAAGGTATTTTTTGACCAGTACATCGGAATACATGTTTTTTATGTCAAAAGAGTACATTTTATGTTGTGGTTGTAACACTAGGCTTTTGGGCAAATTACAAAATTCGTAAATATTCATAAATATTTTTATTGGTGTAAGTGAAGGTGGCATAGTTACCTGTTTTCTCTTTTGTCTATCTCTGAGCACAGCTGAGGTGGATTTGTTAACAATTTTACTGACTATCCTGTCTACGAAGTGCCTGCAAAAACAGTTTCTCACAATAAAGTCCAATCATTCCTTCACCTCCATAGAGCGGGACTTAAAAATTCTCTATTTTTATAATAAGGGCAATTTACTTAACGTTTTAGGAAACATCTCTATTAATATAGAGCAAAAATGCAATCCTGCTTACAATTTAAATGAAATTTCAGAAACTGTGAGTGTGCTTTTCAAGGCATTACTCAATAGTTTCTATCTGAACAAGTCTCACCCTCCTAATAGAGCTGAGGTTCTCAAACTTGTAAATTTTTTTTAAGTTGTGAAAAAATTTGGAAGTCTTGTAAGTCGATATAGATGTTGATTCCCATAGGGAATCTGAAACATTTGTCCTGAATGAGCAAATTTATAATACCAATATAAATGGTCCGTTATTGGACATTATAAATTTTCCAGCTAACTCATTCTTGGTTGCCAGCGTTTCGCCCTCGTGTGCTAGGGTGGGCTCATCAGTTGGTACCTAGCACACCTACCAATACGCTGGCTAGTGCATACCGTGGAGGCCACCGCGTAGGCCAACTGGAGCCACCGGCAGTGCCAATGCACTAAGAGACTTTGTCTCATTATCAAAAATTGATGCCTGCTTGGCTATCAGATGATATAGATGTTGATTCCCATAGGGAATCTGAAACATTTGTCCTGAATGAGCAAATTTATAATACCAATATAAATGGTCCGTTATTGGACATTATAAATTTTCCAGCTAACTCATTCTTGGTTGCCAGCGTTTCGCCCTCGTGTGCTAGGGTGGGCTCATCAGTTGGTACCTAGCACACCTACCAATACGCTGGCTAGTGCATACCGTGGAGGCCACCGCGTAGGCCAACTGGAGCCACCGGCAGTGCCAATGCACTAAGAGACTTTGTCTCATTATCAAAAATTGATGCCTGCTTGGCTATCAGATGATATAGATGTTGATTCCCATAGGGAATCTGAAACATTTGTCCTGAATGAGCAAATTTATAATACCAATATAAATGGTCCGTTATTGGACATTATAAATTTTCCAGCTAACTCATTCTTGGTTGCCAGCGTTTCGCCCTCGTGTGCTAGGGTGGGCTCATCAGTTGGTACCTAGCACACCTACCAATACGCTGGCTAGTGCATACCGTGGAGGCCACCGCGTAGGCCAACTGGAGCCACCGGCAGTGCCAATGCACTAAGAGACTTTGTCTCATTATCAAAAATTGATGCCTGCTTGGCTATCAGATGATATAGATGTTGATTCCCATAGGGAATCTGAAACATTTGTCCTGAATGAGCACACGAGGGCGAAACGCTGGCAACCAAGAATGAGTTAGCTGGAAAATTTATAATGTCCAATAACGGACCATTTATATTGGTATTATAAATTTGCTCATTCAGGACAAATGTTTCAGATTCCCTATGGGAATCAACATCTATATCATCTGATAGCCAAGCAGGCATCAATTTTTGATAATGAGACAAAGTCTCTTAGTGCATTGGCACTGCCGGTGGCTCCAGTTGGCCTACGCGGTGGCCTCCACGGTATGCACTAGCCAGCGTATTGGTAGGTGTGCTAGGTACCAACTGATGAGCCCACCCTAGCACACGAGGGCGAAACGCTGGCAACCAAGAATGAGTTAGCTGGAAAATTTATAATGTCCAATAACGGACCATTTATATTGGTATTATAAATTTGCTCATTCAGGACAAATGTTTCAGATTCCCTATGGGAATCAACATCTATATCATCTGATAGCCAAGCAGGCATCAATTTTTGATAATGAGACAAAGTCTCTTAGTGCATTGGCACTGCCGGTGGCTCCAGTTGGCCTACGCGGTGGCCTCCACGGTATGCACTAGCCAGCGTATTGGTAGGTGTGCTAGGTACCAACTGATGAGCCCACCCTAGCACACGAGGGCGAAACGCTGGCAACCAAGAATGAGTTAGCTGGAAAATTTATAATGTCCAATAACGGACCATTTATATTGGTATTATAAATTTGCTCATTCAGGACAAATGTTTCAGATTCCCTACGGGAATCAACATCTATATCATCTGACAGCCAAGCAGGCATCAATTTTTGATAATGAGACAAAGTCTCTTAGTGCATTGGCACTGCCGGTGGCTCCAGTTGGCCTACGCGGTGGCCTCCACGGTATGCACTAGCCAGCGTATTGGTAGGTGTGCTAGGTACCAACTGATGAGCCCACCCTAGCACACGAGGGCGAAACGCTGGCAACCAAGAATGAGTTAGCTGGAAAATTTATAATGTCCAATAACGGACCATTTATATTGGTATTATAAATTTGCTCATTCAGGACAAATGTTTCAGATTCCCTATGGGAATCAACATCTATATCATCTGATAGCCAAGCAGGCATCAATTTTTGATAATGAGACAAAGTCTCTTAGTGCATTGGCACTGCCGGTGGCTCCAGTTGGCCTACGCGGTGGCCTCCACGGTATGCACTAGCCAGCGTATTGGTAGGTGTGCTAGGTACCAACTGATGAGCCCACCCTAGCACACGAGGGCGAAACGCTGGCAACCAAGAATGAGTTAGCTGGAAAATTTATAATGTCCAATAACGGACCATTTATATTGGTATTATAAATTTGCTCATTCAGGACAAATGTTTCAGATTCCCTATGGGAATCAACATCTATATCATCTGATAGCCAAGCAGGCATCAATTTTTGATAATGAGACAAAGTCTCTTAGTGCATTGGCACTGCCGGTGGCTCCAGTTGGCCTACGCGGTGGCCTCCACGGTATGCACTAGCCAGCGTATTGGTAGGTGTGCTAGGTACCAACTGATGAGCCCACCCTAGCACACGAGGGCGAAACGCTGGCAACCAAGAATGAGTTAGCTGGAAAATTTATAATGTCCAATAACGGACCATTTATATTGGTCTTGTAAGTCTATAGTCTATAGACTATATAGTAGGGTGGGCCGAAAAAACTCAAATTCTTTTTTCCAAGTCGTGATACCACGGAAAAGTTGCGAATTGGGGAGAATAAAATGGGGTAAAAGAAGAAACAAAATAGGTTCATTTTCTTCCGGTCGCGCACGTGCTCTAAAGTTTGCTGAAATTCGGAAAAATGTACATTTTCATGATAATTTTCTACCTTGCTTAACTTGTCAATATTTAAATGTAATAACTCTTGTCGACTCTTACTCAAACCGATAATGATTTAGAAAAAAGAATGGTTCAAATCGGTTAAGGTCTTCCGCTCGCGCAACAGCTGTCAAGAATATAACAAATTCTCGCGCTCATCGTAACCCGCTCGGGTGAAAGACTCTGATGCTCAGCCCACCTATCACTCTCGCCACCACGCCATGCCATTGTTGTGTCAATCTGCACTTATACCTCGTGTTTGATGTATGTGATGTGTGTTCGCTCTTCCAATTACTATTATGGCATTTGCATCTGCTGTATTTCGATGTTTGTTTTGTGTTATGATGTTTTTGTGTAACTTTGTGACTTAACGGTGGTATACTATGGCTGTACCTCAGAAACTCATCACAAGACAGGTATTTGATTGCCCTCTATTTTCTCCACCAAAAGACTTTTCATCAAACAAGCTAAAGTTGTTATCCTTCTACTAAAGGTAGCGATAGCGAGCAAGATATTGGTCTTCATCATCAGTTTCAACAATATTTACATTTGAATACGAGCACGAGGGTTTCAGATGAGATTCAGATTCATCATCCAGAGTTATGGCTGCCACGCGATCTCCTTTCCAATGATTTAATACGTTTCTTTGTTTTAGAAACATCCAACCCTCTAATTTTTCCTATTCCGTGTGCTCATAATATGTAAACAAATCTTAGCTCAATAGCAGGTATTTTGTTTGATTTTGCACACAGTTGACAGTTATATCGCATTTACATAAATCAGGGGTTCTGTTACAAATGCAGTTAACAACAATGGGGCATTTGCAAGCTGCTACATCAAAAAGCAATGAGCATTTTTGCTTAAACTCGTCAATTTTCTGCTTAAATGAATCCCGAGTATATGATTTACGAATGCTATAATAGTTATCATGCAACACTTATGTAAGTTGCACAATTCTCTTATCTGTTACTGTTGGGATGGATGCTTTCAGATACAAACCAATTATTTTGTTAGCTACTGTACTGGCAACGTGTGAAAAACTGACGCTCTTATTATTAACTTTAAGCGCCAAGTGGTATCTCTCCTGTGAATAACACCGAATCACGTCCTCACCAGTAGGAAGCTTGTTAGATGAAAAGTCTTTAGGTGCAGCAAATATAGGGCAATCAAATACCTGTCTTGTGATGAGTTTCTGAGGTACAGCCATAGTATACCACCGTTAAGTCATAAAGTTACACAAAAATGTCATAACACAAAACAAACATCGAAATACAGTAGATGCAAATGCCACAATAGTAACTGGAAGAGCGAATGAAACAAACATCAAACACGAGGGATAAGTGCAGACTGACACAACAATGGCACGGCGTGGTGGTGAGAGTGGTAGGTGGGCTGAGCGTCAGAGTCCTTGACCCGACCGAGTTACGACGAGCGCGAGAATTTGTTAGATTTTTTACAGCTGTTGTGCAAGCGGAAGAACTTACCCTATTTGAACTATTCTTTTTTTAAATCATTATTGGTTCGGGTAAGAGTCGACTAGAGCTATTACATTTAAATATTGACAAGTTACGCAAGGTAGAAAATTATCGTAAAAATACACATTTTACCAAATTTTGGAAAACTTTAGAGCACATGCGCAACCGGAAGAAATGAACCTATTCTGTTTCTTTTTTTTTTTACCCCATTTTATTCTCCCCAATTAGCAACTTTTCTGCAGTGTTACTACTTGGAAACAAGAATTCAAGTTTTTTCGGCCCACCCTACTATGTAGTCTACAGTTAACTATGAGTCTTATGGGAATATCTGTTTTATGGACTTTAGGTAATGCTTTAGCTGTAAGAATACTGGGGTTTATGTTGATTAGTTTCAAAGAATCATAGTCACTGAGAATGAAGGATGTTTGTTTCAATATTTGTTTTAAATTCTTTTTGAATATTATTAGTTGGATCTTTTTTAATCAATTTAAACAAATATTCAGAAAAAAATGTTTTGGTCTTTTGCACACAGGTCTCTTTGTTCATAATTACTATAGCATTGCTCTTGTCTGCTTTAGTAACTATCAGATCATTCTCATTGATTTTTTGTTTCAAAGAATCAATAGCTTTTTTAGGGAATAAATAAGCTGTAGATTTATTGATTTCAATTAGGTTGGAGAGGTTTTTTTTTTACAAACATGAAATCTAATTTCTGTTTGATTGCCAAATGGCAATTTCTGTATAGTAGCATACTCAGATTCAGCTGTAATGGAAATAAGAGTCTTTTAATTTAATGGTAGTTGGCCAATTGAATTCAGGGCCTTTTTCCAAGATATTAACATCTGAAGCACTGAGTTGGGTGCCAGAAAGATTTAAAACAGGGTCGTGAAACTTCAAGTTTCCCGAGATGGAATCATTAGTATGCCTATTATATGAAGGCGAGTTTCTACCTTATTACGCATGAGTGTGTTGAATTTGTTGTCTAGAATGGTCTGTTTTTTGGTGATTACATTGGCTATTTTCATAACTGCAAATTTCTGAAGAGTCCCATTCTAATAGGAGCTTAATTTCATTTCTAATCCATAGTGAATTAGATTTAAACTGGGTTATCGGTGGCAGAAAGATGTATTGTTCTTGTTTTGATTAAACTTCAAGAAATTAGGCATAAGTTAATTATGTAAACATTTCTTTAAAAAAAAAAGATGTCCTTGCCTATTTTTTATAACTTAAACTTGTAATTCAAATAGACGTTAGCTTTATTTGCCTGGTTGGCATAGAAATTCAGAAAATAAATTTCATTATAAAGTCTGTATTGTCGTTTGTATACTTAAACAAAAGGTATAGTCAAATGTTCCACTTTTACAATACTAAAAGATTGATTTATTGATTTATTTATTTATTTATTTATTTAATGATTTAATTAACATTTAAAAAATATCAGTACATGATTTGATCTATCTTATAGACATCATCAGCCGAATAATTGTAAGCTTATGAACAATGGAGAAGGACAGAAACACATTAAAATGATTCAGATTGCCGAATATGTCAGTTAAATGTTCAAGTTAGAAATTATGTTGGAATGATCTGGAGCACAATATTTGGTACTATTAAAATGAAGAATAAAGATTTTTAACACATGAGATAGTTCAGTAAAAGTATGGTAATTGAGTCCTTGGCGTAATGATGATGTGTTAATAAGATTCAGTTTGCCGAATATGTCCATTAAAATTTAAGTTTGGAGAATGTTATGGAGCACAAATGTTTAGTTCTAATGAGGTGAAGACAAAAAATATTAAACATATGTGATAGTTCCAATAAAATAAAATTGAGTTGTTCTTGTTGGCATGATTGTGTTAACAATTCTTAGTTATAAGGCAGGCGGAATATCTGACTGTGATTTCATAGGTGAAGAAATTGTGTGCAGTTAAGTGTCCTTAGAATGAAAATAGTGGCTATTAGTAACATTAAAAGTAGGCAAGTTGAATTTCATTTCAATCACTACTGATCTGCATTTAGAGCAGTTGCCCAGGTGGCAGATTCAATATCTGTTGTTTTCCTAGACTTTTCTTAAATGATTGCAAAGAAATTGGAAATTTATTAAACATTTCCCTTGGTATGTTATTCCAATCCCTAATTCCCCTTCCTATAAACGAATATTTGCCCCAATTTGTTCTCTTGAATTCCAACTTTATCTTCATATTGTGATCTTTCCTACTTTTAAAGGCACCACCGGAACTTATTCGCCTACTGATGTCATTCCATGCCATCTCTCCACTGACAGCTCAGAACATACCACTTAGTCGAGCAACTCGTCTCCTTTCTCCCACGTCTTCCCAGCCCAAACTTTGCAACATTTTTGTAACGCTACTCTTTGTTCGGAAATCACTCAGAACAAATCGAGCTGCTTTTCTTTGGATTTTCCAGTTCTTGAATCAAGTAATCCTGGTGAGGGTCCCATACACTGGAACCATACTCTAGTTGGGATCTTACCAGTGACTTATACGCCTTCTCTTTTACATCCTTACTACAACCCCTAAATACCCTCATAACCATGTGCAGAGATCTATACCCTTTATTTACAATCATATTTATGGGATTACCCCAATGAAGATCTTTCCTTATATTAAGACCTAAGTACTTACAATGATCCCCAAAGGGAACTTTCACCCCATCAACGCAGTAATTAAAACTGAGAGGACTTTTCCTCTTTGTGAAACTCACAACCTGACTTTTAACCCCGTTTATCATCATACCATTCCCTACTGTCCATCTCACATTATCGAGGTCATTTTGCAGTTGCTCACAATCTTGTAACTTTTTTATTAGTCTGTACAGAATAACATCATCTGCAAAAAGCCTTATCTACTGATTTCACTTCTTTACACATATCATTGATATATATAAGAAAACATAAAGGTCCAATAATACTGCCTTGAGAAATTCCTCTCATAATTATTACAGGGACAGATAAAGCTTTGCCTACTCTAATGCTCCGAGTTCTATTTTCTAGAAACTTAGCCACCCATTCAGTCACTCTTTTGTCACGTCCAATTGCACTGGTTTTTGCCAGTAGTCTCCCATGATCTACCCTATCAAATGCCTTAGATAGGTCAATCACGACACAGTCCATTTGACCTCCTGAATCCAGGATATTTGCTATATCTTGTAATTAGCAACTTGTAATTAGAAAAGAATAAAATAATATGCGACACATCTGACTACTTACATCCCTGCCTGCCCAAGAATGGTTAGCTCAAAGCGTGTGTTGCTGTTGGCGGCTGACTGGAGGTGAACTGTGGAAGCCGTATGTGATGGAAGCTGGTTTGAAGGGAGAATAGGGGAGGGTGAAACTTGTTCAAATATAAACTGTTGAGTAATGTCTCGAAAAGCACATTCACAGTTTCTGAAATTTCATTTAAATTGTAAGCAGGATTGCATTTTTGGTCTACATTAATAATGTTTTCTAAAACGTTAAGTAAATTGCCCTTATTACACAAGTAGAGAATTTTGAAGTCCTGCTCTATAAAAATATTTACGAACTCACAAATACTCTTAAAAAACATAATGTCAACATTGTCTTTAAAACAATCAATAACAATGCTAATCTTTTTTGTAGCCAGCACAAAATCAATAATACCAGAAATAAATACCATAAATCAGGTGTAGATACGTTAAATTGCAACCAATATTCAGCGAGTTATGTCGGGCAAACTGGAAGAAGCTTTTTAATTAGATATAAAGAACACGTCAACGCCTCCAGACACAAAATATATTCCACCATGAGTACTCACATAACTGAGTCCAATCATTCCTTCACCTCCATAGAGCAGGACTTAAAAATTTCTCTACTTTTATAATAAGGGCAGTTTACATAATGTTTTAGAAAACATCTTTATAAATACAAACCAAAAATGCAATCCTGCTTACAATTTAAATGAAATTTCAGAAACTGTGAATGTGCTATTCAAAGCATTACTCAGCGGTTCCTATTTGAACAAGTCTCACAACAAACCTCTACGCCTCGCTCCCTGCCTACTGGATCCAACCCTCCCCTACTCTCCCTTCAAACCAGCTTCCATCACACACGGCCTCCACAGTTCACCTCCAGTCAGCCATCAACATCAACACATGTTTTAAGCTAACCATTCTTGGGCAGGCAGGGGTTTAAGTAGTCAGGTGTCACATATTATTTCATTCTTTTGTAAGTACAAGATGCTTCAAAACTTGCCTACTTTTAATGTTACTAATAGCCACCATTTTCGTTCTAGGGACTCTCAACTGCACACAATTTCTTTAGCTATGAAACCACAGTCAGATATTCCTCCTGCCTTACAACTAAGAATTGTAAACATCATCATGCCAACAAGAACAACTCAATTTTATTTTATCGGAACTATCATGTTTAACATATGTTTAATATTTTTTGTCTTCACTTTATTAGAACTAAACATTTGTGCTCCATAACATTCTCCAAACTTAAGTTTTAATCGACGTATTCGGCAAACTAAATCTTATTCTATGAATTAACTGACGTATTCGGTAAACCAAATCATTTTAATGTGTTTTTGTCCTTGTCCATTGTTCTTAATCTTACAATTATTCAACAAGATAGATGAAACGTGTACCGATATTTTTTAAATGTTAATGAAATAAATAAAAAATCTTTAATTGTAAAGGTGGAACATTCGACTACACCTTTTGATTAAATAACTAAACCTGTAAGTTTGAAATAGGCCACGGCTTTCTGTATTTCCTTGATTATGTATTGTAAATCCTGCACCTGCAAATTCCGAAACTCATTTTGGAAAGTGTGCAGCAAAACTGTATTTAAACCATGTCCTGCACAAATATTTGCGGAAAGCCTTTGTGAACAGTTAAGACCTTCCTAACATTGAACCTTGATCTGTTACAAACGTAACCCTTTGTAAATATGGCATCAGAATTCTTAACGCTGCACACTGGGTGGTAAATTCTTTCAAGATGTTTTCACCAGACTTCAGAGTATTGGGGAAGAGGCAGGTTAAAAGGACTGTGTTTTTCATTGCCTACTCATTAATGTAGTGAACCATAATTAAAATAAAATTATTCTTTTTGTAATCATCCACCTACATGTTTGTAGTAGCAGCACATGAATAACACTGCATTGCATCACCAATGTCTGGTATTATAGAGCGACGAATATCATCGGGAACGCCATGAATTCGCCAGGAAACAACAGACCGGTGCGGTAGCATCTCCGACACTTTTATTTTACCGAAGTCATTTCCTACGTTAATTCTTGTGCTACCGTTTGAAACCCTGTACCTGACAAAATATTAAAAGGGTGTAGATCTAAGGTACAGGTCAGGGATTTTTCTCTCGAACTGAGGGCTGTTTCGAGGACCACTCAGCCTACGTGATTAGAATTGAGGAGCTATCTGACAGTGAGATGGCGGCCTCGGTCTCAAAGGCCCAGACTAACGGCCGAGAGGATGTGTTGTGCTGACCACACAGCCCCTCGTAATATGCAGGCCTTCGGACTGAGCAGTGGTCACTGGGCAGGCCAAAGCCCTTTCAAGAGCGTTAAGTGCTGTGGGGTTTAGTTTCTTGGTTTTTAGATCTAAGGCATACATTTTAACACAAGCCTCTGTTATTTTATGTTTTATAGAGATAGAAATAACTTGACTGCATGAAGCACTCATTTGACTTCAAGGAGAATGAGTGCAATTATGCCTTGCTAATGTGCTAGTTGGTATTTGAGTTTCATAAGAGGCACTGTCCTATTTTGAATTGCACAAATTACGTTTTCTGTCTCTTGTCATCAACAACAACAACATGAAATTGTTCCCACATTTCACTCTTCCCAGCACTATTTTCTTTCTATGGATTCTATTTTTTATATTATTCTCGACTTCACTTTGAATATCCATGTTCAACAAGCATCTAACCGCACTGAACTGAACACAGGTATTCTGGATTCATCACAAATGAGGCCCAAGATATTTGAGTTCGTCATGACTTGACCTTGTGAACTGCTGGGCTTGCTCACTTCCTAGTGTGTACACCGATCAGCTGGCAAAATCATCACATCGTGTTTAGGCTGGCACCTGGAGATATAGGCAATTTCCTCAGCTTGAGGTGGGCTTTTTCTCTAGTGCAGTTTCATCAGACCGAGCAGTCAACTCTTACCCTCCATTTTTCAAACTACCCTCAGATTCATCAGCCATCGCAATACCAGTTTCCTGATCATTATCTTAATAACTGCAGTTAGAACCGATATATAACATGTTCAAGCTCCTGCTTGACTAATATGTTATGGTTTTAGCATTCTTTCTTACTTACTTTTAATGTCTACATATGCACACTTTCTTTCAGTCCTTTTTAGTATTTCCACTACAAAGCAGTGATTCACTTCTTTCAGGACCCACAGTGAGAGATAGTTGTAATTTCTTAATGTTTTCTTTTGGTGTCATAAGTCTGAAAAATAGTAACTTTTTGCGAACTTATTAACACTATAAACAGTTTTATGCATAACACACAATGAATTTCTTGAGTTCCATCTCCATTTGACAAGAACAAATACATATTTACCAGGCATTAATATTTTGGAACTGCCCTTCTTGTTCTGACACTAGTGATGTCAAGAAATCTTTTCACGTTTACTTACAATTATAGTAGTTCTTTAAACAGCTTTCAGTAAAAGAACGGCAAGACCTATATTCCCCCTTTTTACAAAATTTCAGGGCATTATCTTCCTACTCTATGATTCTATTACTACACTCTATTCTTTTGGAGTTGTCTCCGTTCTATTAGCAATTAAATGATGGCAACTATGAGTACAATCAATGGGAAACAACTGTTGGAACAGTACAATATGTAATGTTCACTATGACTAAATACAATTTCAATGTAATAGACAAGAAAAATGTTCCACCGATCAATACATTTATTGTGAATGAATTATTGCACTAGTACCGGTTTCGACCTATCTTGGCCATCATCAGCTAGCACACAAATTTACAGTCATAGGACAAAATTACAAAGATGTTACGTAAGAGCATCCGGATGTCTGATAAAAAAATGGAAGTAAAATATATTGCAGTATGTTGCGTTAAAATATCTCTGATTAAAAGTGGTGATGGTTAGAATAAACTAAAACCTATTGATTGAGCATGGACATGAGTACATAAACACATTAAAATATATATGCCACATCATAAGACACTAAAAAATATAGCACATTAAACACATTAAAACATGGTATATTTTAAAAACGTCTATTAAAATTTGAGTTCATGTTGCGTTGCATTCATTCTTCAATCCTCTTGTAGTTCTTGTGTTGATTAAGTTGAATATCGAGAATGTTCTATGGCTGATATACTTTGTATTGGTATGTTATAAGAAATCTTGTCAGTAAAATTTGAAAATTGAGTACTGTGCAATTCAACTGTTGATGTAGTCAGGTAAGATTTATATATACAGTAAGATAGGGTTTAATTTTAGAGCAGTTGGTGGTGACACTTCTCTCGTCTATGCACGTTATATGGTTGTTATTGTTGTTGCTGTGGAGGTTGTGTACCGATTTGGAGATATATTTTACTGCAATATATTTTACTTCCATTTTTTTATCAGACATCCGGATGCTATTACGTAACATCTTTGTAATTTTGTCCTATGACTGTAAATTTGTGTGCTAGCTGATGATGGCTAAGATAGGTCGAAACCGGTACTAGTGCAATAATTCATTCACAATAAATGTATTGATCGGTGGAACATTTTTCTTGTCTATTACATTGAATACAATCAATACGGAATATGAAACTTATAAATAATAATAAACACAGATTCTGCACTGAATCTAGCTGCACATGTACATAGCTTACTCCTTTACTGACTTCACTGATGTGTCGGTGTAATGTGCTGTGTTGTGAAGACTGTACCATATTTGAAGAAAGATTTTATCATACAGCAGACAGCTAATAGTTCTGCTCGCTGCAACCAATAAAGGCTTGCCACATCCACGATGAATGAAAACCTACAACCTGTTTTCCAGTCATTGACCAGGTCAGGGATGTAATGAATGAATCAAATATAGGCTATTAGTACAATGGAGTTGCTACTCCCAAAGTGGCTTATGAATGACTGATAGATGTTATGAAATTAGAATGGAGAGTGTTGCTGGAATGAAAGATGATAGGGAAAACCAGAGTACCGGGAAAAAAACCTGTCCCGCCTCCGCTTTGTCCGGCACAAACCTCACATGGAGTGACCGGGATTTGAACCACTGTATCCAGCGGTGAGAGGCCGACGCGCTGCCGTCTGAGCCACGGAGGCTCCACATCCACAATATATATGCTATTTAAATTTAAGGGGCTTTTGACATCCTTAGACATAAAAAGAACTCCTACAGGACAAAATTACAACATACTGGCATCTACAAAAAATGTAAAAGTAGCCAGTGGGACATACAATTATTATTATTATTATTATTATTATTATTATTATTATTATTATTATTATTATTATTATTATATGTGATCTCCAAGATGAGGTAATTAGACAGAAGTATATGGATATGCTTATTGAAATTTCCAAACAACACACAGTAAGCACGTTCAGGATAAAGGAAGAGAATGAGTGGCGTACAGGGATGCTGTAGTAGTAGGGTTACCATATTTTGTTTTCCACAAACTGGGACACTTTGAATTCTCAAACGTAAAGAGAAATTTTATTAATCACCATCATTACATTATCAGCCATTGAAATATTTAATTTTAAATAAACACTCAAACTCAACTAATACCTAGTTCCAGCTTCGGGAAGACAAACAAACTTTGTAACTAAGTCATGGTTCTCGGGTATTTTAAAACTGATGAGAATTTGTTTACTTTTCTTGATGTAAACATTTTCCCAGATCCTCAATTCCAAAGGCCTAGTTGGATGTTCAATTAATTAAGTTTCCGGCTTCAGAAAATGGTCCAGAGATCAAACCTGTGCGACAACAGCTGATTTTTAAACTTCCGCATTAATTATTACTTCACTGTGTTAACCTTGTAAGATAGTTTCTATGATTACCATCAGTTTTGAGTTTTTAACGAGGAGGAGTAGCCTCACTCTTCTTATAGGACCAGGTATATTTTTCACTGGAATGAACCTTCCTAAGCAGATGTATGTTTTGATTTTCTCATAAAATTCCCTGCAGGTAAAATTGAAGTTTAAGTTACAGTAGAGCAAGGCTCGAACTGTTTTTTTTGTCCAGTCTATTTCTGTCAAGTGAAATGAAATGGCGTATGGCTTTTAGTGCCGGGAGTGTCCGAGGACATGTTCGGCTCGCCAGGTGCAGGTCTTTTGATTTGACTCCCGTAGGCGACCTGCGCGTCATGATGAGGATGAAATGATGATGGAGACGACACATACACCCAGCCCCTGTGCCAGCGAAATTAACCAATTAAGGTTAAAATTCCCGACCCTGCTGGGAATCGAACCCGGGACCCCTGTGACCAAAGGCCAGCACGCTAACCATTTAGCCATGGAGCCAGACATTTCTGTCAAGTGACCACACATTTTTCTTTATGGAGAACACACGTTCCACAGGAGCTGATGTCCCAGGTAGAGAAAAAACTAACTCAGGTACTTTGTGAAAATTACGAATCGGAATATTCTGCTGATCGAAGTGTTTGAAAATTTTGATCAGTTTTTCTTTAATTAGCCCAAAACCTGGCCTTGAGATAAAATATTGCTGTTTAATAGACCTCTTAATCCAAGATACCTTATCAAACAAGTCATCAATGTTTATTCTACACTCTGACTGCACCACTTTAGTTTTAATTAGTTCTGCTGTTTCCCAACTTCAGACCACTTAATTTCAGTTTGGTTTATTCAGTTGAAGGATTCCACTTCGTGAAAGATTCCTTCCCACAATTCAATATACTCAACACATCTTGAATAAAATGCAACCATTTTCTCCTTTTCTCTACCTGGGACATCAGCTCCTGTGGAACGTGTTCTCCATAATGAAAAATGTGTGGTCACTTGACAGAAATGGACTGGACAAAAAAACAGTTCGAGTCTTGCTCTACTGTAAATTAAACTTCAATTTTACCTGCAGGGAATTTTATGAGAAAATCAAAACAAACTTCCATACTTCCATTTTCTTCAAGTTCTCTAATAAGAACTTTAGCTCCTTCTAGTATGAAGTAGTTCTCTTTTCTGTCTGCTAGGCTTTGCTTCAGGTGTTTGAGTTCACAGGCCACTTCTGTTACAGTGATCTTAGTCTTCTCCATTCTGAGAATTGCCTGATTATATAAATGCAGCTGTCCACAAACAAACTGCAAGTACACTTACTGAACATTCATTCTCGAAGAACTTATTAACTCAAGAAGTGCCAGGTGCCAGGATTGCTTTTTGAGATCTTCAGTAAACGTATGTTTTCTTGACTCATAAGTCATCTGTTGATGCAACATTCGTACTACATCAACTTTAATGTCTCTAGTTCACACTTATCACCACTATTGTCACTTTCGTAGTATTTGTTAAGGGTTTCATGTCCATACAAATCTCGTATCTAGTAGTTGCCATGTGACTGTAGTAAACAAACATGACAGCATCAAAATCAAAAACACTGCTAACTGAATCGGATATTTTACAAGCTTTTGATGAGGGTAGTGACTTTAAAGAAATTAATAGTAAAAATGATTCTGAGGACACTGAAAATCTAGGTGAGGCTAGAGGAAGTTTGGATAATTTGTCAGATGTACACCATTGCAGACAACTGAGGAAGTGCGCTGTATGTGCGACAACAGATGTAATGTGGGAGTCCATGAAACATTCTGGGATCAGTTAGAGTACTTCTTCAGAACAAGGGGATACAAAAGGAAGAAAGCCCAGGAAGAGCAAGTAGAATCAGAATAAGCTGCGAGGAAAAAGTGAATGTTTTCTTTTCCCCCCATTGTGACAAAGTGTTCTAGGAGTGCTAATTACGTACATATTTTCTTGAAACTTCCAGGGTTATTTCAGGATTGTATGTGGAAAATTTTGTATATTTCTGCTTTTTTTTAATGATGACATTTTTTTCTTGCAATTTTACTTTGTTTTTATGTCTTTTTATCATGAAACAACACTTTCTGATCAAACTGGTGCATATAATGTTGGTTTCTGATAATATTTACCAATTTTATAAAGTATTCTCTAAACCACTACAGCTTCAACATTAACACATGGCACTACAAAATATAGCATTGGCACTTGTAGGGTTAATTACTGTTGGACATTGCTCTGTGAGCAGAAGTAGGATTTAAGTCCTTGGAACATCTAGATGATCCTTTCTAAGGCAGGAAGAAGAGAAATAAACCTTGTGTTCCCATGTTATAAGAGCTTCTTGCATTTAACATCCACAAAATCACAAAAAGATATCAACTCTGTGACACGCACTGTATATATGTGAAAGTACTTGAATACCTTCACCGCAAGAACTTCAAAATGTATAGGAAGAACATCCACTGCTGTTTGAAGACAACTGTGCACTAAATGGGCAGCACAGCCAGTACCTAAACGTTCTCTGTAAAATTAATTATTCAGCTGATGGTACACATTTTTCCACCTCTTCTTTTCACACCCCCAAAGTTTGCATTGCAGTTATCTGCACAGAAACCTGTAACTTACTGCTCAAGTTCATACTTCTTGATGACAGATGCTAAAAAGATGCTTAATATCTCAAATGTTTCCCTTGGAATTGACAAAATATCTAAAAGTTTTACTTTCACTGCCTCTGAAGGTAAGAAATACCTCACTAACATTGATAACATTTTTACATCCCACATATCAGAAGTATCAATGGACATGATTACAAAAAAGAGGCTTCTTTTACATCTTCCTTGACTTTGTCAACTGATAAAGATGCATATCAATGACGTATGAGCAAGACTAAATTTTGTGTCAAACAGCTGCAAAATTAGTTTCAAACTACAGTCAGCTGATTTGTACTTCGCACTCTGCACATGGTCTACAATAACAGACTGACCTCTATATGCCACAGAAAAAACACTGCCACAATGTGAACACGTACCCTGCTTTCTTTATTACACAGTGTTTTCCAAAACAGATATTCTTCCCAAAGCTCATCTGTAAACTTACAACTCCATTTTGGCAGTTTGGAAAGAAAGTGGCACTAGCACAACAGAAACACAACATTCGCCAAACAACAGAGAAAACAATAACCAAGTGGTGGGTTACTTGCATTATTACACTGATTATGTTTCCCGTAATTAAACGACGTATATGACGTAAAGAATCACTGCCTTCTTGATCATTAGCAGTGCACATGGAACAACATATAATCATATAGATTTTAGCTAGTCAATGTTAAAGGTGAAAATGTTATGATAATACGTCAACACCACAAGATCACTTACAATAAGTTACAAACCTAGCTATTAGTTATTAATGTTACTGGTATTTAAGTACGTTTGTTAACAAAATTTACTAGACGTTCAGCTAGTATAATAACTTTGCTAGAGAATTTTCCAGTGTGAACTAAAATTGTATCTTCAAGAGTACATGTTTCAAAAATGAATCAATACAACAGTGGACAATAAGACCAAATGCTAAAACCTGCCAAAGTTGTTCAAGAATTTTAAATTATAGGTTTTGAGTGTTATTTTAATACTCTTATTTAGTATTTACTCAATATATATGTATAATCCCACTGGCCACCATTATCTAGTCAAATGTGGACACTTATTAAGCCAAAAGGATATTTTAACTAACTTTCATAACCTAGCATTTTAAAGAATACTACAAGATTAATATAAACAGGATCCTGAATATATTTTTATGATTTTGAGTTAAGAAACATGGCTGATGATGCCCAAAAAATAAGGGCAAAACATGTCCCATTAATAGAATCAACAATAATGGAAAGGTTCTAATGTGGAAAGAAAATATATTGTATTGAAAAGATGGACAATTTTCTACTCAAAATTAGATTTTAATACTACACTGAAGCTCAATATGGACCAAAAAATGAGATTCATAACATGTAAAGCTGTGGAAATGTGTAAAAATTCTAACAATTTGAACAGGGACACTGCCTATCAATTAAGTAATATGTGGTTGCCAACCATTAAGGATTTACATAGGTAGTTCTCTTCTCTGTCCTCTATATATTGTTATTTTGTTTCGGTGTTTTCCAATTTTGTACGTTCGCCATCATCAGTTGGTTCATTCCAAGCTATGTGTTAATGTCACTTTCATAACATGTGTACACTGGTTATCCACCCCCCAACCCCCCTCACACGGTCTCACATTACCATTATCCTCTGGTTTTCTCCACATATTTTCTTCCTATTCTTCAGCTCAGGGGCCGATGAACTAGTTTTAGGCCCCTTTAAACTACAAACATAAATCATTCTTCAGCTCTGTTCTATTCTATCTTGGTGTCTTTCATTGAATTTTATTTTATCAGTTTCTATTTATTTCTTCTACCACATTCGTCCCTGATTCATATGATGTCCTCTCTGACACTTCTCAGGCACACACAGTGTGGTAGAACATCTTAATTGGAGCTTAATGTTGTTGTCAGCTCCCGCTTAGACCGCTGTGCCAGCATAAACCGAGCCATCTGGTGACAAATGAGCGTACCACTACAGCTCCAACGGTAAGGTATTCTTAAATTCAAACCCTCATAATTGTAGAAGACTTCCTCGTGAACAGTCAAGATTTTCTTCTGAGCAAAGTTCTCTGCAACACGTAAAGAGTTTCACCTTGTTTTCTTGACACGGCATAAGCCCAAAGGCCCATATCATGACTACGTTTAATTACTGATCGAGCAACGTTTGCTCAAGTGTGTTCAGCAATTACAGCACATGCCATTTCAATTTCCTCCTGAACTGCTGCCAGTGTAACTGGTTTTCTACGGTAACATCGTCCTTATCAGTTCCCCACAGATAGAAGTCCAACGGAGTTAAATCTAGAGAACGCGGTTGAAACTCAATCAGACCTCTAGGTCCTATCCAGTGCCCTGGAAGATTATCATCAAGGTACGCATGGACATCTCAGTGGTAATGTGGTGGTGTAGCATCCTGTTGGAAGTAAAATTCCTCATTTACATAAGAGTCTGCAAATGATGTGTGAGATGGATGTGCATATTATGTTCAGGTACACTTGGCCAGTTACTGCTCCTTCAAAAAAAGAATAGTCCAATTAGACCCCTAGATGACAATTTTTCTTTTACAAGTGGTTTTACATCACACCAACACAGATAGGTCTTATGGTGGCGATGGGATAGATTTTTTTTTTTTTGCTTTACGTCGCACCGACACAGATATGTCTCATGACAACGATGGGATAGGAAAGGCCTAGGAATGGGAAGGAAGCGGCCGTGGCCTTAAGGTACAGCCCCAGCATTTGCCTGGTGTGAAAATGGGAAACCACAGAAAATCATCTTCAGGGCTGCTGACAGTAGGGTTCGAATCCACTATCTCCCAGATGCAAGCTCACAGCTGTGCGGCCCTAACAGCACGGCCAACTCGCCCCCTACATGACAACCCGTGCCAAACATTAATTCCACGTAAATTAACAGCCTTTTCCACAAAAACATATGGATTGTTTGCACACCAGTAGACACAGTCATGCTGGTTAACAGTTCCGTTTAACTTACATTGTGCCTCAATGGACCAAACAACTTTCCCTATGAAGGCCTCATCCTCTTGCACCATGTTCCAAAACCACTCACAGTACTGCATTTTCCAGTCAGGGTCATCTTCATTGAATGCACGCTAGTCTTGGAATGAATACTTTCAACTTTGCTGTTTTAATAATACGGTGTACACTGGTTCTGCTAATCCCAGTTTCACGTGTACATTTCTTTGTAGATTTCTGCGGTGAGTGCTCAAAGCGTTCTAAAACCATAGCCGAGAATGTGGGGCCTGTTGCTGTGTGAGGTTTCTCAGCTCTGCCCTTGTGAACATTGCATATGGTACCATGAGTCTCAAATTTGTATCGAATGCATGCAATTGTCACTCACGTTGGCGATTCTGTTCTGTACACGTCTCCATTGCTGTTGAACTTCAACATTCTCGGTTTTCCAGTACCAATTCAAAATTACTTTCCGTTGTTCAAACGATAATCTTGGCTCCATTTCATTGTAGCAAAACTAGCGTAATGTCATGCGAGTTACATCTGTTTATAGATCATCATACGATGACCTCGGCTACATTTGTTCATTGTTGCCTGTCACGTAGCAACATTAGCATAACATACCCGTGCTTTTTGCTCTATCTTCTACCACTGGTGCACCTACCTCATGGCTACTACTGTAGATTAACTACACAACACAACACAACACAATCTTCTGTCTGAATGGAATGCAATACAGTAGCGTGAGCTGGCACAGTGCACAGCACGTAGCAGAGGAAATACCTGCATGCGAATTGATTTTCGCATTATTTACTTGACATGAAGTATATGCCTAATTTAATACATATACCTACCTAAAAATACAGTATATCTGCTTACAGAACATCATATTACACATTACTGTTGTTTTTTGGCCCAGCTTTGTAATATATTAAATAGATATCTTCTGCAAAGTGTGTATACATTTTATTGGCAACCTCTGTATAAGCAAGGGAACAGGAAGGATTACAACAACTATCGAGCTATTTTATTAAACAGTTTACCAGGCATGGCGTTCACTGGCAATTTGGAAGGGGGTGGGGGGGTGCGATCAGTGGTTGAGAGTAAGTTGGATGAAAACCAGTATGGTTTCAGACCATAGACTGGCTGCCAGGATCAGATTTTCAGTATATGTCAGGTAAGTGAAAAATGCTATGAGAGGAATACAGAGTTATGTCTATGTTTCATAGATCAATGAAGGCATATGACAGAGGACCAAGTGGAATGATGTTAGCTGTACTGGGGGATTAAGGGTAGAATATTAAAAGCAATCAAAGGCATATATGTTGACGACTAGACTTCAGTGAGAATTGATAGAATGAGTTCTTTGTTCTAAGTACTTACAGGGATTGGACAAGGCTGACATCTCTCATCCTTGTTGTTCATAACCTAAATGGATCATCTACTGAAAGGTATAAAGAGGCAGGCAAGGATTCAGTCATGTGGAAATCTCCCGAATGAAACTATCTCTACATCGGTCTGTTTTCAGACCAACTTTGCTGTACAGGAATGAAAACTGGGTAGACTCAGGATATATCATTTATAAGTTAGAAGTAACATATATGAACAAGTGGGAACAATGGTAGGACGACACTCAGAATGAGGGGATAAAGAATAAGTTAAGAATGAACTTGATTGATGAAGGTGTATGCATAAACTGGCATTGGAGGTGGGGTCAGATGAGAAGAATGGAGGAGAACAGGTTACCAAACAGAATAATGGACTCAGTCATGGAGGGTACAAGAAGTAGAGGGAGCAGTTTCTAACGAATTCAAGATAAGAGGTATGGAACTAAATGAGACCACAAAGGTAATTACAAATAGGAAGATTGTGGAAATGTTTAATAAATTCACAAAAGTTTGCAGACTGGGTGGTGAAAGGCATAAGTCTATATACACTGACTGACAGAGCAAATGCAACACCAAGAAGGAGTGGTTCGAAAGGGATGAAAGTTGGGGAAAAAACAGAGACGGCACGGACGAATAATTGATGTTTATTTCAAACCGATATGCAGGTTACACAATGCGCACGGCATCGACTCAGTAGGATGTAGGACCACCGCGAGCGGCGATGCACGCAGAAACACGTCGAGGTACAGAGTCAATAACAGTGCGGATGGTGTCCTGAGGGATGGTTCTCCATTCTCTGTCAACCATTTGCCACAGTTGGTCGTCCGTACGAGGCTGGGGCAGAGTTTGCAAACGGCGTCCAATGAGATCCCACACGTGTTCGATTGGTGAGAGATCCGGAGAGTACGCTGGCCACGGAAGCATCTGTACACCTCGTAGAGCCTGTTGGGAGATGCGAGCAGTGTGTGGGCGGGCATTATCCTGCTGAAACAGAGCATTGGGCAGTCCCTGAAGGTACGGGAGTGCCACCGGCCGCAGCACATGCTGCACGTAGCGGTGGGCATTTAACGTGCCTTGAATACGCACTAGAGGTGACGTGGAATCATACGCAATAGCGCCCCAAACCATGATGCCGCGTTGTCTAGCGGTAGGGCGCTCCACAGTTACTGCCGGATTTGACCTTTCTCCACGCCGACGCCACACTCGTCTGCGGTGACTATCACTGACAGAACAGAAGCGTGACTCATCGGAGAACACGACGTTCCGCCATTCCCTCATCCAAGTCGCTCTAGCCTGGCACCATGCCAGGCGTGCACGTCTATACTGTGGAGTCAATGGTAGTCTTCTGAGCGGACGCCGGGAGTGCAGGCCTCCTTCAACCAATCGACGGGAAATTGTTCTGGTCGATATTGGAACAGCCAGGGTGTCTTGCACATGCTGAAGAATGGCGGTTGACGTGGCGTGCGGGGCTGCCACCGCTTGGCGGCGGATGCGCAGATCCTCGCGTGCTGACGTCACTCGGGCTGCGCCTGGACCCCTCGCACGTGCCACATGTCCCTGCGCCAACCATCTTCGCCACAGGCGCTGCACCGTGGACACATCCCTATGGGTATCGGCTGCGATTTGACGAAGCGACCAACCTGCCCTTCTCAGCCCGATCACCATACCCCTCGTAAAGTCGTCTGTCTGCTGGAAATGCCTCCGTTGACGGCGGCCTGGCATTCTTAGCTATACACGTGTCCTGTGGCACACGACAACACGTTCTACAATGACTGTCGGCTGAGAAATCACGGTACGAAGTGGGCCATTCGCCAACGCCGTGTCCCATTTATCGTTCGCTACGTGCGTAGCACAGCGGCGCATTTCACATCATGAGCATACCTCAGTGACGTCAGTCTACCCTGCAATTGGCATAAAGTTCTGACCACTCCTTCTTGGTGTTGCATTTGCTCTGTCAGTCAGTGTATATAAAATAAGAGTTTTGTCTGTACATTGCTCAGAATTTGAAAAGAATTGTATTTCTGCATCGGTCATGTCCACAGTAACCAGGAAATGCCCTTTTTACATTTCCGTAATTTCTGTCTGTCTGTATGTATGTATGTATGTATGTACACGCATCACTAGAAAACGGCCAAAGAGAATTTAATGAAAATTGGTATTCAAAGTCGGAGGATAAGTCGCTACAATCTAGGCTATAAATAATTTCATTCACGCTGAAAGAAATGGTAGTTTAGGGGAAGGCCTAAAATTTAATTTTTAAATATTTACGTTATTAGTGGTCCTGTTTCATTGAAAATTGGTATGCAAAGTCGGAGAATGAGCCACTACAATTTAAGCTATAAGTAATTGTATTTACGCTGAGTGAAATGGTAGTTTAGGGGAAGGCCTAAATGTAATTCTCAAATATTTGTATTATTACTTGTCGTATCGATAAATAATACATAACCAAAGTTACAGAGAATTAAATTTCCGACCATTTTTACCGTACCGGCTATGATAACACAGATATTCATGAATTTGTATTTTTGTTGCCAAGTCCATATCAATGCCGAGCCACAAGAAAATGGGTTAACAGAATTGAATGAAAATCGGTATATAGAGTAGGGGAATAAGAAACTACAGTCTAAGCTATATACAATTTTATTCATCCTGGATGAAATTGTAGTTTAGGGGAAGGCGCCTAAAATGTCATTTTTAAATACCAATGTTATTGGGCCTATCGAAAAGTACTGTATGATAAAGTTATGGAGAATACAATTTCAGATCATTTATCTTTTATTCAGTTTTACCATACCGTCTATGATAAGAGTGATATTTCAGAGTGGGAATAAAACGAAATGTGAAGGCCTATAATATCAAAAGCGCGTAACATTGATCAACAATAACATTACATTGACCATTGTTTATTGCGATGTTCTGTGTCTCTTATGCTGCCTCTCAACTCCGATAGATGGGATTACTGCTGCGTACCGAGAATAACAGCCTGACTGAATATTGGCGGGAAATAGCCAGGGAGTTAGAAAACTTTCTTCTTTAGCATGCCATTCCTCTGGTTCATACATTTTCTGATACAGCTGGTACGTAACACACTGGATCATCATAGTATTTCAGCTATTCCATCGCTACTCTGACGCGCTGTTTTGAACGAGCAGTGTGCATACTTAAGGCAGAGCCTCACTTAGTACTAGTAGTAGTATGGCCTGGTCTAGAATAACAATTTAGGCCTTTTCCAAATTATAGCACCACAATATTCACTAAATAACTCAAAATTCAACTCTGAAAAGAGCCGTTTCTTAAGAAAAGCTTCTTTCTCTTCACTTTTATTAAATTCTACATTCAATTTATTCCAAACTAGCAGTGAAGAGGGGGTTTCTCTTCTGGCTTGGAGGAAAAATTTGCCTTCAAGTCAGATAGATTTTACGCCGCCAGTGTAGTGAATTTATATTTTCCGACTCATCGGGTACTCCTAGAAAACAAAATAGTAATTGGGCATAGCTTTGCCCTGGGAGTCTCCACTATTCGACCCTCTCCCCGCCGGAGAAAGCCGAAGAGTGTTCGCGGATTACGACTGTCTGCGGTTTGGTCTTTGGTCTGGAACTTTGGACTGTTAGATAGGCAGCATAGCCCTGTTCGTTAAAAGTGAGAAAATGTGTGGTGTTTAATTTGAACGAGTATTTTGTAATATGAAAGCATTGCTTTTAATCGCGCCATTCCTATTGATGTCATTGTATGTTCATTTCAGTTGGGAAAACCACTAAGACAGTCTTTCTGAGAATGTAAAAAGGCATTATACTGAAAACATTCTAACCTGATTGTGAATGATGGTATGAAATTGGGTCTACCATTACAGTGAAAATTCCCTCAGTCTTCATATGAGAAAAGTTGTTTGGTAACCTCCCGTCGCATTTTTAGGGCAACGTTTAGAGCTATACAATTTAAGACAATCTTGCTCACAACGTGTACACTACCTAACCTAGAATTCTGTGTACAATGTAGAATTCCGTAGCGAAGCACGGGTACATCAACTAGTTTATAATAAAGATGCATGTATGATGTTTGTCATTATTATTGGAGGTGGCTGTACATGGATAAGTGAGACATTGCAATGGCCATGATAAGAGAGAGAGAGTGCGAGCGATATGTCATTATTTATGCAAACATTATTGTATTTTCGTACTTTTAAGTTTTTTTGGGAAAACTACACTATACAAAAAATACACATACAAAGTATGGGCTTACTACTTCACCAAGAAGTGAGTAAAAATCCTCAAAAGAACACACAAATGAATGCCCCATGGATTATACTATATATATATTTCATTTGTGGCTTGCTTGGAAAAGACATTATTTTCAATCTAATCTCTATTTCTGTTTCTATTTAGATTTCTAATTTACTTTCCATTGTACTGATCCTGATCATAATGTATTAACTGTTATTCGAACACCTATTCTAATTCTTTTCTTACCTACTACATGTTTGATATTGTACCATCTACTGTAATTGTCATTGCCTATGTTAGAGAGACTCACTTACCAGCACTTTTTTATTAATAAGGTGAGCAAGTGGTAACCAATTGTAAACTTCAGTGAATAATTCACTCATCTTGGGAGTATATTTGGCCTTCACTTCTCCATCAAAGCCATACATTTTATTCATACTCTCACTCTCATGGTTACCTAAGGGATACAAATCAGAAATATAAACCTCAATTTCCCAAAGCATTATATATCACAAATTACTGTATAAAGGATGCTCTATGGTCAAAAGAAATACTACGACACTATATAGTGTGTCTAATAAAGGAAATACACCCCAACTCACAACTAAAATGAATACAAAGGCCAATGATAAAATTGAGTAAAGAAAATTTACTTCTACATAGTATTCAACTGTACACAAAAACTGCTGATGTCAACATAAACTGATAAAGCATAATGGAAGGTACTATAAAATTGCAATTTGCTTCTGCCGCCACTCACCAGAACAGTATAATAAAGATAATAAAAATATTTATTAGGAAAAGAAGCTGTTAACCTGACAGAAATTATCTTCTAAACTAAGAGGAAATCAAACTTCAACAGCTCATGTAAAAGTAGAAAATCTGACCTAGAGTGGCACGTTGGATATTTTCAACAGTGTAATGCAGCAATACTTTATTCTGTTGGATGGAAATATTCCAGTAACATTTTCATCTCCAATTCTGTGCAGGATTCAAATGGTGAAGTTGCACGAGCAAATTACTAACCTGTATACTAGCAAATATTGGTATTTCATCAATTATACAATCTTCCCCCTTTACCACAAATAAGCCAAGAGCAATCAACCATATTTATCTTAAATTACCATATTAGCATAAAGAGTTAGTGATAAAAACTACAAAAAGTGTACTACTTAATATACAATAAAAACTACAAAAAGTGTACTACTTAATATACAAAACAGACTGATCGACTGAGTTGGCTATGCAGTACGATTCATGTAGCTGTAAGTCTATATTCAGAAGACAGTAGGTTTGAACCCCACTGCTGGAAGCCCTGAAGATGGGGTTTCCATGGTTTCCCATTTTCACACCAGCACCGAGCAAGGGGCTGTGCGGTTTGGGACACATAGCTGTCAGCTTCCATTCAGGAGATAGCAAATTCGAATCCCACTGTTGGCAGTCTGAAGATGGTTCGGTTTTCTGTCGTTTTCCATTTTCACCCCAGGGCAATGCCGGGGCTGTTCCTTAATTAAGGCATGGTCGCTTCTTTCCCCACTCCTATGCCTTTCCTATCCCATCATCGCCGTAAGACCTATCTGTGCCAGTGCGACGTAAAGCAAATTGAAAAAATTCACATCAGCCAAGAATGAGGATTTTAACTGCCTATTTTCACCCAAAATCACTTTATTTTACAAACCAATCCATTAATGAAGTATATTATCAAGTACAGCCACTGTTGAAAGTACAGATTTCATAACAGAAACATAATATAATAGGATTTGAGTGATGTTCCACCAATCAACACAATGTAAAATATTTGCAATTTATTTTAATAAATTTTATTTATTTATTTAATTTATTAATTTATTATTAATTAAATTAATTAATCAATTCATTTATTATTTACTTATTTAAATAAATTTCAAATATTTTACATTGTGTCGAATGGTGGAACATCCCTCAAATCCTACTATATTAATTATACGTCAACACGGATATGAAAATCCTAACCTATGATAATAGAAACATGCAAGCACTGACATTTAAAAACGAACCAACAGTCAATCATATTCTGTAAGAAGAAAAACGTACAAGAAGAACCTTACCTTACAACACTGTTATCACGCTGACTGTGCTGTAAAGGAACTAAAGATAGCTAAACTCCATACATATAATTTGTAAACCGGAGGTAACAGGCTTAAAAATAGCAAGAATCATTACAAATATAAACAAGTAGGAGCAATAGTAGGAGGATATTTACAGTACAGATTTAACGGTAAAGTTAAAAATGAACAAACTAGATAAGGCTGTGCATATCCCTTGTTCAGAAGTTTTACCTTTCAGCATTTCCTTAGTTTGGTTTTTAAGTTTTAAGTCTGTCAACTCAGGATAATGTAAGATTACACAGTGCATCATATATTATGTTCTTCTCTTCTAGGTGCTTATCATTTTTGTCTTAACCACTCTTCCATGCTTTTCTATGCAGTTTTATAACATTATACTAAACAACTGATGTAATTTAATGTTTTACTTGTACCTAAAATGTGCATTTACATTTTTAAAATTAAAACTTTATAACTTTGATTATTTTTGCTGGTGGTTTAATGTTCCACTAACTCACAAATGTTTCTAGCAACAATGGGGTAGGAAAAGGCTAGGACTGCCAAGGAACCATTTGCTTGGTGTGAAAATGGGAGATCTTGGAAAGTCATCTTCAAGGCTGCGATGGTGGACTTCGAACTCACCATCTCCTGAATGTAAACTTACAGTTACATGGCCCACACCACACATCCAATCTGCCTAGTCTGATCAACTGAAAAGCTCAAATTCAGTTAACTATAAGTAATCCTAAGCATATGAATTTGATTTTGTGATGGGATTATTATGAGAGGCAAATGAAGGAGAATAGGTTACAAAGGAAAATGAAGGACTTGGGCATAGATGGGAAGAAAAGCAGGAAATCTAGATGAATATTCTGTACTTAATGATTTCGGAGTGCAGACGATGAGAAAAAGCCACAGTGCAAGCATTGTCATCTGAATGGCTTGAGTGTCAATGAGGAGCATAAAAAGGAACATAATAGGATAAAACAGAATGGCAAGTGAAAGTCAAATCATACACAGAAAGGAACATCAAAAGGAACACATAAACCGCTGTCTTTATAGTAATGTAGAAAGACTGGAACATCAAAAGGAAGACACAAACATCTGTCTTTCAAAGTAACATAGTGAGTACTAGTTGTAATGTATTTACAGTATATGTTCCTTTCGACGTTAATATATTTCTATACTAGCAATTACCTGCAGCTTTGCTCGCGTGGGTTTCGTAATTTGATCAAAGTAATCGTTCCTCGGCATTGTACTAAGACATTATCTGAAAATTTCTAAAGTATAAAAACTCACCCAAAAATTGAGTTTCATTTACCCCACAAATTCTTTGTAAACGATGTTTGTGGTATTACCTTCTGTGGCTAAGACGACCATGCAGATAGAACTGTACATGTGAGAAACATTCTTCTCTCAAGTCGAAAGAATAAATATATGTATCTTTATTTTTAAAGGAGATTTCAAATACCTATTCCCACACCTGTAACATCTTCAGTTTTTGAGATATACATAAGAACCCCATAAAATTAATTCAACCCCTTGATCAGTCTTCCGCCCACCCTCACCTCCATCTAAGTGTATTTTCCGAGAACAAAAAATACATGTTTCTTTATTTTTAAAGGAGATTTTAAATACCAATTTTCACGTCTGTAACATCTTCAGTTTTTAAGATATAAGTATCCTCATAAAAAATAATTCAACTATTTTTCACTTCTTTTCACCCCCTGTTAAGTGCCTTCTCCGAAAACAAAAAGGTACAGGTTCCTGTACTTTTAAAGGACTTTCCAAACACCAAGTTTCTAGTCTCTAACATGTTAGTTTTTGACATATAATGTAGATATACCGGAACTCATTTTAAAAATTCACCCGCTTTTCCAATTCTTTTCAGCCCCTTAACTGGATTTTCCGAAAACAAAAAAATACATGTTTCATTATATTTAAAGGAAATTCCAAATACCAGTTTTCATGTCTGTATGTCTGTAACACCTTCAGGTTTGAGATAAATGTGTACTCACAAGAATAATTCAACTTCTTCTTCTTCACTTCTTTTCACCCCTCTCCCGCCTTAAGTGGACTTTCCAAAAACAAAAATCATGTGTTTCCTTATTTTGAAAGGAAATTCAAAATACCAACTTTCACGTCTGTAACAGCTTCAGTTTTTAAGATGAAGTATCCTCATAAAAATATTTCAACTCCTTATTTACTTATTTTTAACCCCACACAACTTACGTAGATTTTCCCCCCCAAAAAATTAAAAAATGTGTGTTTCTTTGTTTTTAAAGGAGATTCCAAATACTAATTTTCACGTCTGTAACATCTTCAGTTTTTGAGATATAAGTATACTCATAAAAGTAATTCAACTACTTTTTCACACCCCTTCCTAACCGTTACGTTGATTCCCCCTCCTGCCGGGCTGAGTGGCTAAGACGGTTAAGGTGTTGGCCTTCTAACCCCAACTTGGCAGGTTCGATCCTGGCTCAGTCCGGTGGTATTTGAAGGTGCTCAAATACGACAGCCCCGTGTCGGTAGATTTACTGGCACGTAAAAGAACTCCTGCGGGACTAAATTCTGGCACCTCGGCGTCTCCGAAGACCTTAACAAAGTAGTTAGCGGGACGTAAAACAAATAGCATTATTATTATTGATTCCCCCTCCCCAAAAGTGCGTGCTTCTTTATTTTTAAAGGAGATTCCAAATACCAATCTTCACATCTTTAACATCTTTAGTTTATGATATAAGTATCCTCATACAAAGAATTCAACTAATTTTTCAATTCATTCACCCCCTTAAGTGGATTTTCCAAAGACAAAAGAACATGTGTTTCTTTACAATGAAAGAAGATTCCAAATACAAATGTTCATGACCCTAACATCTTCAGTTTTTGAGATATAAGTATCCTCACAAAAAGTATTCAACTCCTTTTTCACCCCAGTCCGTTAAGTTGATTCCCCCCACCCCCCTCCAAAAAATGCGTGTTCCTTTATTTTTTAAGGTGATTCCAAATACAAATTTTCACGTGCGTAACCTTAAGATTTTGAGATATAAGTTTCACTATAAAAAGAATTACATTTTTCACTTCCTTTCACCGGCCCCCTAAGTAAATTTTCCGAAAACTGAAAATACTTGCTTCTTTATTTATAAAAGAGCTTCCAAATGCCAATTATCACGACTATAACATCTTCAGTTTTGAGATATATGTATCCTCACAAAAAGGAATTAAACTCCTTTTTCACCACCCCCGCCCCCAAGTTGATTTCCCCCCCAAAATGCGTGTTTCTTTATTTTTAAAGAAAATTCCAAATACTAATTATCACATCTGTAACATCTTTAGTTGTTGAGATATAAGTATCCTCATACAAAGTATTAATTCACCCCCCTTAAGTGGATTTTCCAAAGACAAAAATTATGTGTCTCTTTACTTTGAAAGAAAATTCCAAATACAAATTTTCATGTCTGTAACATCTTCAGTTTTTGAGATATAAGTATCCTCATGAATATAATTCAACTCCTTTTCCACTCCACCCCCGCCTGTTAAGTTGGTTTTCCCCCCACCCAAAAAGTGCATGTTTCTTTATTTTTAAAGAAGGTTCCAGATGCCAATTTCCATGTCTGTAACCTTCCGTTTTGAGATATAAGTTTCTCCAGAAAAAGAATTCAATTTTTTTCACTTCCTTTCACACTCCCCACTTTGCCTGTTTCCTTAGAAGAGCTTCCATATACGAACTATCAAAAATGTAACATCTTCAGTTTTTGAGATATATGTATCCTCGTAAAAGGAATTCATCTCCGTTTTCATCCACCCCTACCAAATACTAGTTTTCACGTCTGCAACATGTTAACTTTTTGAGATATACTGCCGATATGCTAATTTTAAAAATTCACCCCCTTTTCCACCCCCTTAGCGATGGAATATTCAAAAATTCTCTCTTAACAAGCACCTATATGTTAATATCAATGTATCCCCAAAATTTCTTTTATGTCCAGTAGTTTTGGCTCAGCGATGATGAATCAGTCAGTCAGGACAAGTTACTTTATATATATAGATATGACAGTGAAGGGTCAGTGATTCTATTATGTTTTCTTTCTCATGTTCCTATATTTCTACATATGACTTGATTTATCATCTGTGGTTCTTTCAAACTGAATTATGAACGAATGCTTTAGCCAGTTCTTCTAGCCATGATACTTTCAAGCTGGAGGCAAGTATCCTGTTAACTTTATACAGTACACAAGAATCTTGTTTATCCGGCCCTCAGTAATTCGGATCTCTGGTTTATCCAGATTGAAAATAAAAGGAATGTATTTTTACTCATACAGTATTTCTTTTACGGGTTTGACTCTTCTTGAATGTTTTTCCGCCAAGGATAGTTAAGGACAGGAATTGGAAGTAATTTGGCAACGGTCTATCAAAAGTACCGTCCTGGCATTCACATGGAATTGAGAATAGGAAACCATGGAAAACCATTCCCTGGACAGCCGAGGTGGGATTCGAACCCACCCTCTTCTGAATGCAACGCACTACTAATTCACTGATGGCGAATTCAAAAATGAAACCAGTGCTCCATCAGAAGAAACAATGACTCGTGGAGAGGCAGCAATGCAGCTGGACAAACTGATGACCAATTTAGAAACCTAGACTGAAACCACACCGGCAGAACTATTGATAGTAAAACGTCTTTATGATCGTGCTGGGCGCAAACACTATACGAATGTAAAACAGAAAAAATTCACACATCATTTTAGTGCATAAAACAGTTGTAAATGTAAGAAAAGTGTTGTTATACTTTTTTGTTAAATTGAGAAAAGGGTACAAATTATGTTAAAAGATTATATGCCATGTACTGTATTTGTTTGTTTAGTTTCTCCAGATTATCCAGATTTTTGATAATCCGGATCAGTTCCAGTCCCACCTAATCTGGATAAATGAGGTTCTTGTGTATTACTATACGAGGGTTGGGGCATAAGTCACGAAAACTATTTTGTTCTGCACAAATGCGGGGTGTAGCAGAAAATAATGGAGAGTGGGGAGCGTAAGGTGCTGTGGAATGTATGAATAATGCTAAGTAGGTTTACCAGGTGTAAGATATAAAGTGAGGAAACTGTCAGCTATGAAATCCTTGTACTGCATAATGTTTATTCTCAGAGTGTACAGTAATCCTTACTGTAAACCCACACATGCTGCCAATGATGCAGTGTACAACTGAGGTCTAATACTATATTGAAAGCCTGTTTCAGATGTGGATTTACCACTCCTAAATTCACAAGGTAATCCCCCAGTGCACTTTCCATGAATGGTTTCAGTCGTGTTGCTACTATTATGGTAATACTTTATACGTCACACTGAGTAGTGTTGTTCCCCTGAAATTGTCACATACGGTCTTAGGTAAGACATCTGTCGTATTTGAGCCTCTCAAACACCAGTGGACTAAGTTGGAACTGAACCCACCAACTTGGGCTCAGAAGCCCAGCAATTCTACCATCTGGGCTACTTAGTTCGGCAGCTCAATGTAACTACATCCTGAACCCCCCAATTCTTAAATTTGTGTCAGAGGAAAGAACTGACCCAGGCTCAAACAAATGGAACCTTCTAAGTTAATCTTTAAACTATGGTGGTGGCTTAAACAAAAGGGTTTTTGACTTTCCATCTAGCATGAACTGTTATATCATCATTGGTGGAAGTGTTACACACTGAACACCAAACAGGAGTTTATGGCAATCTCAGGTGAGACGTGGTTAGTGAGCTGACAGGAAGGACAGGATATATTCCGCTATTCAAGGAATAAGCAAGGAGCTACCCAACAGGAGACAACAGCTTCTTTATCCCATCCTCTGTCCTGTAAGGTTCTGTACTTGTGCTAGTGAAACACATGATTTCCTTGACATTCCCAGTCACACATTACTTGACGCTCTCAGTAATTATAAAATGCACCTTAACTTATTACTGTATTATGGTACATCATTGAGCAACTGATATCTTTTTATCGTATATTGCAAACGATTTCCAGAAAGTTCCGTACTATCAAAACCATATATCCGTGCTTTGTTTGAAATGTTACATGCAACTGGATCTATATTAAACAGAGAGGGGCATTATAAAAGAGGGTCTCAACTGATGAAAATCTTGAAGATATCCGAGCAAGACTTCAGGTTAACCCTCGTAAACCATCTAGCTGTTTAGCACAGGAGTGTGGCAACTCATCTGTCTCAGTGCTGAGAGTGCTTAAAATTCTGATTTTTCTTTTTCTTTCCCTATAATGTTTCCGCAGAGCGCAAGTTAAACGTTGCAGATCCTGTCGCTCGTGTTAACTTATCCCAATGGGTGCTATAATCCATGCATTAGAGAGATTTATATCCGTCACATTTGATCGTGTCTGACAAAGCTTGGTTTCCCCTTAGTGGTTACATTAACTAGGCGTGTCAAAGGCGAAGGGGTGAAAGTAAAATCAATTAACCCCCTTAAACAAGTATTTATTTTTCACCTGTTGAATAATTTATTCTAGTAAACTTTCCCTCATGAACTTTTGTTTTCATTAGAGTAAGGTTAACATGAAACAAAAGATATTGCACATATACACAATTTCTTTCCAATGCTATAAGTCCTAATAGTTCATCAGAAAAGAAATGCTTGAAAATTCTTATTCACTCTATACTGTCCTTCATGCAGCGCTACATCCAGATGCTCAGAAATATCTATAACTTCAGTTATCTTCAAAGTGTACATGCAAACCAGAATCGGTGGTACATAAGAACCTTTCAATTCCAAACTCTGCCCACTTTGCTTGCATGTCCATAATGTCACTGTCACCATATTCTGCATCATTGCCACCACTCAGATTGCTGAAATAACTGTCACTATTAACATCATTGTCTTCTGAATCTAACAACATATGCACAATATCATCAATCCATTTGTTTTTAGCTCCATAACCACTGTAAGTCACCATGCCGATAGCACTACCTACTAGATGCAAGAGCAGTGTGCTATAGGCAGGAAAGGCGAAGATCCTGAAGACAATTTCCCCACTCCCACTTGAATTCTGCAATCAGCAATAAAACCGACACTCAAGAGATGACAGAAAGGTTCAGAAAGGTTTTACACTTGTAAGCAGCTTGTGCGATGTACAGTGCTCATTTGAAATGGCTTGACGCTCGAAAGCGGTTCACGCAACTAGCGGACAGTATGCCACAACATGTACAAGCGGTTGATGCGGCTAGGTGGTTAACCTAATGTTGAGATAAATGGACTTTACTGAAATTACACAATTGTGTATGTCTTTGCTATTTGCTTTACATTGCACCGACAAAGATAAGTCTTATGGCAATGATGGGATAGGAAAGGCCTAGGAATGGGAAGGAAGCGGCCGTGGCCTTCACTAAGGTACAGCCCCAGCATTTGCCTGGTGTGAAAATGGGGAAACCAAGGAAAACAATCTTCAGGGCTGCCGACAGTGGGGTTCGAACCCACTATCTCCCAGCTCACAGCTGCACGCCCCCAACTACACGGCCAACTCGCCCAGTGTGTATGTCCTTGTAGCAATTGTTTTCAGCACAGTTGCCTTTATTAAAAAAGTGCACAACTGCTTTGCCTTAAATTAATATTTCAGATTTAATAATGACTTGCACTGAAACTTATAGTGGAACAGTGGTTAAGTCAAACTTGCAACACTTGCCTAAGATTATGTATGACTTTGGTCACTTTCACTTCAAATGACAAATCAGATAATTTAAAATATAATGCAAATATTAATTTGAACATCTGCATTGTTGGATGTGCTTGAAAACGGTTGGCTGTTGAGAGAGACCTTGCATTATTGTAGTGATAAAGTAGTTAAAACCTATTGAAATAGCTTAATTTTGTGTATTTCTGATTCATTTAGTGCTGTTTATATAGTGGTGTTTAGTGCTTGTTGGTAGAAATTGGGAGTAGTGATATTTATTTAAATTTTATAACAAGTAATTCAGTTGGTCTTCAGTAAATTACGTTTTCTAGGTTAAGTAGGCTAGCTAGGTGTACCTTGTTTCGAATTTAGGTTTAGGAAATACTTTAGGTAATAATATTAACTTTAAAAATATTTGTAAATACCTGTAGGTTCGTTGGTATAATACTTACAAAGGTAGATTACCTCTGCCGCAACTTCTCCGCTATTTCGTATAGATATCCGTTCAAACTATCACGAAGGTAATAATTTACTACATTAAAAAAAAAAAGACACGCCTGTAAACTTCCATTTAAAAAGAAGTTAAAGAGATTACATGGTAATAGTTTACAGTCGTATTGTTATTGATTATTGTCCCTCTTCATATTCACATATTGCATTGTTGGCTACAGCCGTGAACAAAGTGTGCAGTGTAGTCAAGTAAATAAAAATCAGCTGATCTTGTATTCCAATCATTTGTAGTTCTGAGTAGGTAGTTAAAGTATCCGTAATTTATATTGCGCTCCCTCGATCTTTCAGTATTTATGAGCGGTTAGATAATAATAATAATAATAATAATAATAATAATAATAATAATAATAATAATAATAATAATAATAATAATAATAATAATAATAATCAAGTTCATATATTCCAGTAATTGCAATTCAAGTTCCTGGAGTAGTAGGAGTTGTTTTGACAGAAATATTTTTGAGAAATTATTGTAGACAACCTCGTATTTTTCAGTGCTTATTGTGAGTAGTCTTGCGAATTCCAAACTTTAATTGTAATTTCCATTTCAGATTGTGCTTAGTAAAAACCTGTTGTATTATAA